>NW_025930466.1:55895-75972 GCF_000764305.2 Hyalella azteca | reverse complement strand
ATTTTTCATATTTTCAAATAAATTTTCGTTTTGAGTGTTTCAGTTGTTTATTAACATCATAAAGAGTCATTTGGCATGAAAAATTATGAAAAATTTTTATTACATAATTCTCGGCATTAATGGGTTAATCAGTTGA
The DNA here is from genome assembly GCF_000764305.2 of Hyalella azteca. Lineage (NCBI taxonomy): Eukaryota > Metazoa > Arthropoda > Malacostraca > Amphipoda > Hyalellidae > Hyalella > Hyalella azteca. The sequence continues at coordinate 75,836 of NW_025930466.1, read as the reverse complement.
ATTCAGTTCATAATGTCATATGACCAGGTTCTTTTATATGGCCTATACCCAATAGAATTGCACTATGGGCCACCTGCGGCACTTATAATAATTGCTAATGAACTATTATTCAGTCTAATTATAATCTTATGTGTTGCAATGGCAACCTTCTGTCCTTCTTTACCTTCATGGCTTCATTCTTTCTTGTTTCTCTCAAGTGCAACTTTAATCCTTCCTATTTTTATCCCATCTATCTCAACTAATAATTTCGGACTGAAAAAGTGGCAAGAGCCTGAGGACCTCTGCCACTTTTTGGTCCAAAATTCCTAGAGCCAAGGCTGAGGGCTGAGGCTAAAGGTGGATTGAAAATAATACATGTAAATTTTATTTCTAGAATTCCATCCTTATCCTATACCACTGAGGGCCGTGAGCGGTATGATAGCACTGGTAGTATGGTATGATACATTGATACCATGGTATGGTATGATACCACTGAGTGCGAGTGCCGAGTGGTATCATGGTATGATCACTTTATTCACTATGATGGTATCCATGATACTTTGCTGGCAGCTGGTCTACTTATAGTTATAGGGGTATTATTGCAGATTAACTACATCCAAAAAAAAGGGTGTTTTTTTTTTTTTAATTATATGTTTTTTGGGGTGTAGATTACGAATCTGAAATCTATATCAGTCTATAATCTATCAGTCTAGCAGTGCTGTTTATTATGCACCTAAAATACGGCCCCACTGTCTGCTGGGATCTGGCGTCAAAAACCGCCCAGTGTGAAAGATTACATTGAATACCATTGCAAGCTAAACTGTCGCGACAAATCTACTGCCGCAGTTTTAGCGCGACACACGCTGGCATCAGGCGTCAAGTTCTACGCCGCAGTAAAAGCAGTCGTGTGTGAACAGCAGTGCACATTTCGTATGTCCGCTAAGCATAGTGACAAACCACAGATTTTTTAGAATCAGTTCATTTTTAATTTCCTCATTTACTCAAGAATTGAACCAATTTCTTATGTATGATAATGCTGGTATCCATGATACTTTACTGGTCTACTTATAGGACTCAAAAATGAACTTGAGGGAGAGTCTAAAAAACTCTCTGCTTTGCCACTATGCCGCTAAGGTTCGGCAGTAAATACTGTCGGACGCTGGCCGTATTTACTGCCCTGTGTGAAAGGGGCCTTAGTGGCGCTAGCGCATTGTTTACCAACATGATTATGGCAACATAGCGGGAAAACTTCACGAGAGAAGCCAGAGGAGGCAATTATAAGATAATTCAGTACTTATTTGAATTTTAAAATAGCGTTAAATAGTAAATAACTAGAAGTAAATAGCTATTAGCACAATTAGCGAGCCAATTTCACTTGTTACGCAATTCAATTCTACCTTAGCAACCAATGAATTGAAGGTCTCGCACGCTTGCACTGGCCTGCCTTCTCTAACACTATGCAATACCTTCCCTAACAAAATATAAAATTTACCCTAATACTTTAAGTGGAGCGTCTAGGGTAAAATAAAATTTTTTGACTTATTCGGTTTTTATACTCATCTTAAAGCTTACATTCTGACGCATCTAACGGTACAAAACCATCTCTGTACGATGGTTTATGCATTCACGACAGATGGCGAAAAGGTTAGGGGTGGTGGAGTTCTATAACATTTAAGATAGACCGAAATTACCGGTAGCACACTTGAATAGCTAGTCTTAAACACGCTGTGCTTCAGTTATCCGCCTGCAGTCATATGGGATGGTTCTCGTGCCGTCGTTTGCACCATCCTTGACAGAAATAAAGCTCCAATATCGTCTAGTCTTGCAACCTTGCATCCTTGAATGTCTTTTTCGAGGCGCGAGCGACTTTGTCGGGCACTACTGAAAAGTTAAATTATTGTCCCTGCAAACCTATCTCCTCCTAGAGTTTTGAATCTACATCAATGAGACATATACCATAGGTACGTCACTTGGTCGTTTTTCCAATTTAGTTATAGTTTAGATTTTATTTTGCAAAAAGTGGGGGAGGGCGGGGGTAAAACCCACACCCACATAATTGAGAAATCCGAAAAAACCGCCAAGTGACGTTTTTAGATATGGTCTTTACGCATCGAATGATATGTGTCACGATGTCGTAGCTTGGAAATCCTAGGAGGAGATAGGATTTCTAAAGTACCCCCTTTTTGGCCGCTTTCTAAGAATTTCACGTTTTCTTCCATTTTTTTGAGAAATTCACACAAAAAAAGTCTTAAAATTCCGTTTTACATACGTGTACCAAATTTCGAATCGATCCGTCTGTAAATATCCGAGATAAAGTTGTCCCTAGACGCTCCCCTTGAACTCGGAGACCTCAGGTCAAAAAAAGCAGCTTCAGTAATACAGGACAGAAACTAAAATTTTTTTTAGATATATGCATGTCGTAGTGAGTGTTTGACAGGATATGAGAACATTGTGATGCGACTAGGGACAGAAATTAATCACATAATGAGTCAACGATAATTGCTATGATGTCACCATAGTTATAGAATATAATAGATAGAATAGAAGTGTCGGCACTGAAGAAATAGGCCCATGGCCTGTTGCCGATTCTTGAATTTTTCATGACTTGATTCACAGGGGATCCGGCCTTTGGAACCCGATCTTTCCATAGCTGACGATTGATTGAGATAGCTGCTGTACTTATTGCCTGGTCCGTAATTTGCTAGTCATTTTAAGACTGAACATATGCTCCTGCATAGCTTCGTCTAGTCTGTTCTTGAAGGCGTTCATATTCGGAGCGTCAACGATGCCATCAGGGAGGCTGTTCCACATGTCGGTGACTCGAAGAAAGAAGAAATGTTGAATTAATACATGTATTAATTCAACCATGGATGTCACCACCCAACTACTGTTCATTATATCGGTATGATAAATATCAGTAGTATAGTATAGTATAGTATAGTATAGTATAGTATAGTATAGTATAGTATAGTATCTTCGGCATTTAAAGAATAGGACAGGATAGGCCTGTCGCCGATTCATGTACTTTTCTTGACTAGACTGGCCTTTTGATCAGATCTTTTCAACGGACGGTAGATATAAAATAGATTCTAGATATCAGTTGTTCCGTAGGGTACGAGGCATTTTAAGACTAAACATATGCTCATAGCGAAACTAGTATACTATATCCATATATGTATCAGTAATTTGCCAGGAGCTAATATAGTCGCACGCGCAGGTATTTGTTTCATGAATCGGTTTTAGGTCATTCATGTCGTCACTATATAAAGAAATTGAGCCCCCAATCAAACAGCAATTCACTTTCCTCGACACATACTAACAGATTAAATTTTATATCGAGCCTATTATTTGTTATACTTTTTCATATATAATTTCTCTCCCCTAAGTGAAGAAGCATGAGAAAGACATATCTGACATTGATGCGGCCAGCCCTACAGTCAGGTACCAGAGCACAGCAACATCGGCGCTGAAGAACCAAGCTGGTCTGTCATCGATTTTTATAGTTTTTTTTGGCGATCTAATATACAATATCAAATAGACTTTCAATATCGCAGCTAGTATTCTACGATGTACCAGATATATATGACAGTTATTCTCATTACAATCAATATAATTCAGACCGCTATGACATCGCGTCTCTGCCCATCAACTGACCCATGATGTGGGCATAGATGACCAAATTGTCATTTCGATGGCTTCTCTTTGAATGCGAAAACGCTAGGCAATTAAAATACGCGAGCCAAAAATGTATATCTTAAATTAACCTTGAAGCCAACGCTCGATCTGCCATAGAATGTATTAGCATAGCATAGCTTGAATCGACGCAGATCATTGGACCAACGAGGGCCTGTCGTAGAGTCCTGTCGTCTTGTATTCAAACACAAACCGCTTATAAAATATTAATTAAACTCAGCCTGAGGGATTGAAACCACAGACTATGCAGGAACACCGTAATGCAGACAAGTAGCGCACTGCTTAAATTTTATAGTGCCAATGGTATATAGCCACCGCGGAAACAGGCTAGCTCACGTTCAGCACGAGTCCTGCATCCAGTCTCACATACGTCGGCCTAACTTCTTCTGGCCTACTCTACTTAAGTTGCATCGCATCTTCACATTCTCGCAGTTGCTTAGTTTATTCTAATTATGTTCAGGTGGGTGTTTGGATGGAAAGTCGGAACAACCAGAGAAGGTGGGGCCATGTAGAACTGCCGGCTTATCAGCAAGATAGCATAAGTGGTCATTGTGGATAGTAGACGCTAATGCATTATACACTTAACTTCAAAAGCTACTATATAGATATATGCTCTTACTCACTGCAAGAAATGTGTGGTGTAATGTAGATTTTGGTTGTGCTGGTCTTTGCAACGCATATTAAAAAATATCATGTATGAACCAATGCGCCATGGCAAGCATATCAACTCACAATGGGTTATTCGGTACTCATTAGGAAAGCTCAGTTCGCAGCGTGAACAACTTCCATCAATATCCACATTAAAATATGATAAAAGTATCTAGTTACAGATAAGATACAGATATGCAAACGCGGACTTGCAACTTTCAAACAGATCTTACAGTATGACCATCTTGTATCTTAAGACGAGGTGAATTGAGGTCTTGAGTGTCTGCTGGTGCATTCTAATATCCTTTTGGTGCCTTTAAAAACCCTTCTGTCTTCAATCCCTTCTGTTACATTCTGAATCACTTTAGGAACCTTTTTATTCCCGTTAGGTGCCGTTAAAATCCATTCTCTCTTCTTTTAAATCCCATCTGGTGCCTTTAAAAACCCTTCTTTCTTCTCATAAATCCCTTCTGGTGCATTCTGAATCACTTTTGGAGCCTTTTAATACATTTCTATTACCCTTGAATTTCAATCCATTGCTTTTCAAATCCCTCGCGCGATGCTCTCAACATGACATCTGTTGCTTTCTAATCCTCTCCTGGCGCTAAGCTGCGGATTTAACTTACCCAATTGAATTTCTTGATTGAATTAGTTAATTGAGGCAAATAGATTAAGTATAGATGCACTCAATTTCTATGCACTCAATGTTCAAGCGTAAGTTATTAAATCTATATGCAAACATTTCGCGTAGTATATTTGCATTGGTGAAATGATTGAAATCCATTTCAAGCGTTTTGCCGTTAAGTTAAAATATAGAATCCTAATTTCAGTGAATTGGTCTTAAATCATCATTTATGTAATTCTTAAGAAGTTTTCTCATTAGTGTTTAATATTAATACTAGAATACATAACTTGTCAACTATGCACAGTTGCCGTAAAATGTTTGCAATGGCACTCAATTTCGCGAACTTTAGTGTAGAGAACACTTCTTTTTTTGGTGTCGGTGTACGGCACTGATATATATAGTGAGCAGCTGTCCCGCTAATGTTCACTATTGTTGCATTGTTCTCCAGAGATTTTAGCTACTATATATGATATAATGTTCTCTGTGCAGAAGGTATATTTTATACATTCGTTGAATTGATTGCATTTCGGCAGGTTGCCTAATAAAAGGATTGGAAAACCAGATATTTTCCAGTATTACCCCAATTATACTGTATTTATGTTTAATTGCTACACATTCCTGCCTGATTCCCAGTTAGTGGAATTCCTGCCTGTTTTCAGTGGTATTCCTGCCTGTTTCCTAGTGGTATCACTCCCTGATTACCAGTGGTATTCCTACCTGTTTCCCAGTGGTATTCCTACCTGTTTCCCAGTGGTATTCCTGCCTGTTTCCCAGTGGTATTCCTGCCTATTTCCCAGTGGTATTCCTGCCTATTTCCCAGTGATAACACTGCCGGTTTACCAGTGGTAACACTGCCGGATTTCCAGTGGTATTCCTGGTTGATTCTTAATGGTATTCCCGAAGAAATATAAATGAAAGGATAAGTGTTGACATGAGTTGTTGTGTGCAGGATATGCAGGGCAGGTTTATACGGTCAAGACGGTCACTGCTGCTCGTAGCGGCCGTCTTCATCATGTCCCTGCTTGGGTATCGTCACAGTTTACAGCCTCCAAGTGAGTGTATTGCATTATATAATAACTTTTGGTTAGTTAAACTTTTCTGCTGCGTGCATTCAATTATTCCTGTATTTATGCTGCATCAACAGTCACCTTTAGAATAGCAATCAAAATTAGCAAACTCTCCAAATAATATTGATAAAAAATTTATTCGGCAAATTTCAGTGGTTTGACAGTTGAGATCTTAACTGTGATTTTTTTTTGTTCCCGGGCCAATAATATTTCGTCTCTGTCGAATTTCTTCAAGAATTTTTTTTTTTTCGTTGAAGATACGTAAATATGCCGCTGGGTATGAAGCAATTGCACCTCTCGCGCTCCTTTACTGAATAACTGAATGGAACTCAAGCCGGCAGGAACTATAGCTTTCAGTAAGACACATCGAAACTGCTGAATGACCATTCCAGGATTATTCGAAGGATTATTATTATTCCGTATTTCCGATTGCAGCTCCCTGATTGGTTGCCTCACTATCACCTCACACTGCTTTGCAGCGCCCTGATTGGTCGCGTCACTATCACCTCACACTGCTTTGCAGCGTCCTGATTGGGCGCCTCACTGTCACCTCACACTGCTTTGTAGCGTCCTGATTGGTCGCGTCACTATCACCTCACACTGCTTTGCAGCGCCCTGATTGGTTGCCTCACTATCACCTCACACTGCTTTGCAGCGCCCTGATTGGTTGCCTCACTATCACCTCACACTGCTTTGCAGCGCCCTGATTGGTCGCCTCACTATCACCTCACACTGCTTTGCAGCGNGAAAAGCTCATCATGGGATTCATTATCTGCAACTCACAGATCACCGTCGACCCAAGAAGCAAATGGTACTCTCCCCATTACATGTATGCAGGGGATCATTATCCCAATTATTTATCAGGCACGGCCTATATTTTGTCCAGCAGCGTGCTGACCCCTCTTCTTGAGGCCGCTATGCTCACGCCGCTCTTCCATCTCGAGGATGTCTACATCACCGGCATTTTAGCACAGAAGATTGGGGTCACGCCTCAGGATAGTGTAGACTTTTCATATTATACTAATCCAAGAGATCCTTGTCTCTACCAGAACCTATCTGTTGGTCATGATATGGAGCCTCTGCAGATGTACGAGTTATGGAACACGTTACACCTGACGAACATGACCACCTCTTGTGGGCCTGTCACAGCCGCTCATATCGGTTACACCTCGCCTCGTGAGTGTAGTGCCTCACCAGAGTCGCACACTCTTCTCTCGCGTTTATCTTCCTACTTCAATTGAACTGTATTCTATTTCAATAACTAACGCATTTATAGCTATCATCATAGAACAGAGCAGCCCGTTCATCTCTCTGTGTCGTTGCTCTAATATCATTCACAATATCATTCACTTTTCATTATTTCCCATTTCAATTCATATTCATCGTTGACGTGATATCTATCATCCGATTGTTTTGTTTATGTTTGCATTTTTGTCAGCACCGCAACGAGTTTCAATAGATGTTCCTTCCCTATCTCCATCTTTTACACAACGCTGCTGGCTTATTGTAAAGTTCATCATTTGAATATTGCCTGCAAGCATCATCAATGTTACAGTGTAAGGTGTTCGCTCACAGTTTTAACCGCATCCAACATACATCGAGTTGCTACCTAGAATGACCATCCAACATACATTGAGTAGCTACCTAGAATGACCATCCAACATACATTGACTTGCTACCTATAAATCTATAATGACCATCCAACATACATTGACTTGCTACCTTTAATGACCATCCAACATACATTGACTTGCTACCTATAATGACCATCCAACATACATTGACTTGCTACCTATTGACCATCCAACATACATTGAGTTGCTACCTAGAATGGTTCACTTGTGAGTCTCGTCTCACTCACTATGGTAATAATGCCCTACGTGATGAACACACCCCCTATCTTCACTGAAAATTTTATGGTGTTCAACGTTGATGTTATATCACTTCAGAATCTTTGCGTAATATTTTTATTCTTTTTCGTTGTCGCTCTTGCTTAATATATTTGCTGTTTTTTGTCCTCGAAATTTTATTAGAGGGTTTCTTCCGACAGAAATCGTTTTGCACAGACAAGCTCGTGTCAATTAATATCCTGACGGGTAGCCACGTTTTTAAAATGAGCTTAAGAACAGATATAAGTTAAAAGAATTTCACTGTCAGTTGCGTGAAATGATGGCGGTAAGCAGACCTCGTCGACTGGAGCATCAGCATGGAAGTTGTCAGGTCATACTTCATTGACAGTTTACTCGGCAGTTCCGGACGAGCGACGTGTCAGCTTACCACCTAATCTGAGACCCACGATCAAAAGATTGATGCACCCATGGTTGAATTAATGTATTAATTCAACCATGGATGCACCAGCGATGCCCGCAGAATATTTTACTTATCCCACAAATATCGTCATTTGAAATTGTAAATTTTGAGGAGAGCTGTCACCAATCAATCACTAATTGAAAGTAAGAAAAACTATTCATAATTGCAAGCAAATGCATTTCCGAGTACAGTTGCTGCTCCTTCGATAAACGCCATCAATAAGGAGTTAGAACTGGTTGGGCTTCTACTGCATTTGGTTGAAGATGTTTCGAGAGGGAGTATAGATTCGAGATGGAGTATATTCAAAGCTCACACGTTTTAGAAGGTGATAAGCCATTTAAGAGAACTGCGTCCAGGTCGAATGATTGTCATCTGTGAATTTGGCGGACATCATAATTCACACTCTCGACTCCTGTGATCAACTGTTGTAAAACAGTTGATGTAAAAATAGTAAATAGTAAAATGTAAAATGTAAATAGACCTTGCGGGTGTTTTCCCCCTAAAGTTTACTGATGTGATGACCTCCTACTTCGCTAAGGAAAATTTCCGCTAGATAGGATGTTTTCAATTGGCAGGCATTTTATCCTTGTGTTTGGTCACGCCTCTCTGGAAACGGGTAACTGTTTCCAGAGTGACCATTTTCCCCTCTAAGTAAGCCGTTTCTCGAGGGGAAACGGTGACCCGTTTCTCCTTTGGAAACAGGTCACCGTTCCAAGTTTACAAAGTGTCATCGCTTTCGAGGGACCGAATCCACATAATTTCCACCGATTCGACACTTCAGCGAACTCGCGTGCGAACTGGCCTGCGAACTCGAATGCAAACCTAACTTCATTTTCAACTGTGGCACTCATAAATCCTTCAATAATGAACGGATTTTATTCAAATTTTAAATATAAGTAGATAATATCAGTATTTTGCGGGGGCACTCATAAATCCTTCAATAATGAACGGATTTTATTCAAATTTTAAATATAAGTAGATAATATCAGTATTTTGCGGGGGGAATTTTTTCAGATTTTTACATCAATAACTTTTTATTGAAGGAGTTATGAGTGCCACAGTTGAAAATGAAGTTAGGTTTAAGTAGTTATGAGTGCCACAGTTGAAATGAAGTTAGGTTTTCCGTATTAACAAAAAAGTTATTGATGTAAAAATCTGAAAAAATTCCCCCCGCAAAATACTGATATTATCTACTTATATTTCAAATTTTAATAAAATCCGTTCATTATTGAAGGATTTACGAGTGCCACAGTTGAAATTGAAGTTAGGTTTGCATTCGAGCTCGCAGGCCAGTTCGCACGCGAGTTCGCTGAAGTGTCGGACCGGTATAATTTCCTCTTACCGAACAGATCATTTGTACAATATTTGCTGGTTGGATGATGATTTGATGATTTTACGGTAATTTATTTTACGTGCTCTCATTCTCATTTGTCACTATAGTAAAAATCGACGTATTTTGTATTCTCCCGCACGAAAAATTATTCATAATCTAATAAAATTACCGAAACTTTGTGCTAATGGATGACCGAATCGACACTTCTACGAACTCGCCTGCAAACTCGCCTGTACACTCGAACGCAAAACCTAACTACACGCTCAACCTAATCACTCATAACTCCTTCAATAAATAACGGATTTGTTTGAATTTAGTAATATACGTAATTATTATCAATACGCTGCGGTAGGAAGTATTACAGATTTTTACATCTATTCGTTTTCAATTGAAACGTATGAACGAGTCGGTTAATGGATGACGTACACTACTCTGGAAAGTACTTATATTATCAGTCTGCTTATATCGCAAGTTCACAAGGAATTTAAAAGCAAAGAAAACGCCAAGCAAATTCACCATATCGATATTGAAAACGTTTCGGAGTCCAGCTCAATCATCAGTTCGACAAACTAAAAATGAATAAAATTTTATTCATTTTTAGTTTGTCGAACTGATGATGGAGCTGGACTCCAAAATGTTTATATAATTCTAAATTTTCTGCCCGTTGAAAATAAAATCAATTATCTGTTAATTTATTTAGTTTTTCATTGAAAATAAGAAATTTTGCGTTGTTCAAGGAGTTTGATTTGTATTAGATTACCTACCTAAATTTATGCTCGGAGACAAAAGCGTTTGAACGCTCAGAAATTGTGAAAATAGTAATATCAAATATCATTTGGAATTAAATTTTTGCTGCTCGTGTTTGTTAGTGTATATTAGATTAGCTTAAAAGAAGATGAGCTTCTAAAATAAAGTCTATGGTACGGAAAAAAGACGACCCAAGTAACACATTTCATGCTCAGCTAAAGTGAAACAGCGATCGAGAATATTCTCGAGTGGTGAAGTAGTGACAGAAACATTAAATCATGACAGTTCTAGTCAAAACAATTCTCTCTCTTCAAAAGCAAAAAATTACGTTCCATGGGTAACTGCATGAAGTTTTGTAAACAAAACAGTGTCGGTGAGTGGAGGAGGTAGGGTAGCCGCATATGTAGTGTTATTGTTATGCAGCTGCGAGGAGCGTATAGCTGCTGGCATTTCATTGTCAAAACTACAGTAGATCGCGAATTTGTAATGTATGTATTTCTATCGTCGTAGTAGTCTGGTTAGTCTGGTAGATGTTTCTCCAGGTCCAGTATAATAAGAATACACAATCGTTTTATTTTAATGTTTTGATATAAGTATGTTTTTTTTATAATGTTAGGCTAGAGGGAAAGCTTGCTAAAAACTAGAAATACAATTTTAATCAAAGCATGTGTTGCTTCACTTGCTTGCACTCCTCAATGCAGTTCCAAACTTCCAGTAAAGTACACGCTGACTGCTCCTCCAGCTCACTGCTCAGATTCTCAGTGACTAGGTACAACTTAGTTGAACTTACAAGCGGGGTCACAAGCCCAAGCCTCCAAGGCTCCGATCACTGCTACCGGTACTTCAATTTCGACCAAACTTTGAATTGCTGAATGGTCGAGAAAAACAGTTTCATCTGTGAATTAATTATTTTGATGGCTATAGGTTGCAGTCTGTTGCATATATTCAACCAATCAACTCTAGTTTGTAATTTTTATGAAGTTAAGAACTTCATCAAGTTGTGAGATGGCAGTTGCTAATGCTAATTCAGTAATTGCCATTGGCCATTGCTTAGTACTTTAGCTTGAAAACGATCTAGGGTTACCAGTTACATTATGATTAGGCTAGGTACTTTATTTAGTCTGTAGATAATGTAGCAGTTGAAGTCCATCATCCATCCATCCAGATTTCAGCCTCATGAGTCATGATCCAAGACCAGAGTCCAGATGCAGGTGCTGTCAGTGTCAGTGTCAGGTGGCAACTCTCTAGGTTACTGTCATGTGCCATTGTTTAAATGATGCCTATAATGATTTTGTTTTTAGTACTTTGTATACTATACAGTATATTGGTATGAAACATTGAATGTTAGCTAATAGATATGTTAGAGACTTAGACTCTTAGAGTAAAAGTAGACCAGTTTTAGTTCATATTCAACAATTACTATTGCTTTTTTAATTAGTCTTGTGATTGCACAGCCACAAAGATCACATTGGAATTGGGTGCAACCTGAGCAACCATGCTTGCTGACATCCAGTTCCAGTCAAGACCTTTAAATTGGTCATTACTTGTTCACAATGTCTAAAAACTTTTACTAGTGTGAAGAAATTAAAAGTTCACATCACATTTGGACTTGGCAGTTAACAAAAAGTTCAATTATGAGATATTCATAACAATCATAACTTTAGGACTAAAACATTCAGTTACTGTTATACATGCCATTTATTATGATGTCAACATCCTAAAAAATGTAACTCAGTACTCACTGCAGTGATTGACAGAGAGTGCATTTTCTCATTGATGAAAATGTGAAGTCACGGACGGACGGACAGACATACATGGCAAGCACAATAGTGCATTTTTTCCATAAATGAAAGAATGCGCTAAAAAGAGAAACCTTTAGCACAGTCAACTTTGCTTTCCTACCCTCGGGACCCTCCCCTCTCTCAACCCTCCACTCCTCACAGCTCACGACCCCACTCTTATCATCCTCCTCTTCTCCCTCAACCTTCACACATTCTCCAAATATCTCTTCACATTCTCAAACATAGCTACAGTTGCTCTCTCAGACATACCCGCAATCAGTGCCATTCACTCTTTGATTGTTTTCTCATACCCCACTTTGTTATTGTTAATCTCATCTCCCCCATTCAGAATCACCTCCATCATAGACTGACGCTCTCTCTCAACTCTCATATGCCCCACATTCCATCAACAAGTGTGCTCCAGTTTCCTTCTCTTCCCCAACAAACATAAAACATTCACATTATGTCATTATTGTTATATTAGTTGACTTTCTGGAGAAATCTTGCAAATGGGCCTACTGCCCAGTGCCTAATTAATGTTTTTGTAGAGTTATGAATCTTGTATCTCAACTATGAAATATATTACTACTCCAAAGTCATTTATTTTGACTTTTCATGTAAATGACATATGTAAGTAAAAATATTTTTGGATAATCTTCAAGTCAAATGGGAGGTCATTGTTCATTGTTTGGAGCCTAGACGTTTCATGTGGATTGTGAAAACTCAGTTTATTCAAGTATTTTTTTAAAGTGATAAGCATGCATTATTTTACTTAAAAACATATTCTTATTATTAATACCAAACACAGATATCCCACCTAGCCATCTTCTTAATTCATTAGTAAAACTTCCAGTATTTTTGATGAAGAAGAAAAATTTTGCTGAAATAATCATGTGATGACTTCACTGCCAGAATGTGCAGCATTTTAATGAACTGTTGACAGTATTTGGTGCTGCATTCAGATGTGTTTGAGCTGCTTATCTGCGGAGGTGTGGTGACGGTGCTCCATATCTCTTCACGCAGGCCCCACTAGGTAGGTGGGCCTTAAACCTCTGCCTTGCCACTTTCCAGCATTTTCTTAGTGTTATATTTCTATAGGTAATGTTACTGCAGTTACTAATTTGAATGATTTTATAAATGGTTCTGTGTATATTGTGTTTCATGTGAAATTGTTTCAGAACCTCATTTATTTGCTTAGGTTCTTAAGGCTTGCATCCTTGGGAATGGCAGTGATGGTATGCACTCTACAGTACATCTCTCTTGCAGTCAAAACAACTGTATAAAAATTTTACAAAATACATGAAAATTCCATAATGACCAGTTTAGCTAGCTGCATGGAATACAAATCAGATTGTACTCAACATGGATGTCACACTTACAATATCATGTTATTCTAGTACTTCTAGTAAAATTGCATAGTCATTTCTTTATCCATTAAACTAAAAAAAAAATTATATTTCTTTGTGCAAACCCATTATTTCTCTTCCCTACATGTAGTGAAAACTAGGTACCTCTGAGAATTGCTATGATTCAGAGATTGAAACACCTGTCAGAACAAGATACTTTGATGTCAACTAAGACTATCATAATGTAATTTCAATGGCTTCTAGTGATTGATATGATGCCTTGATAGGAAAAGCTTGTCTCTTAATGTTTATTTAACACTTTGTCTTGTTTGTAATGTATATATTGCTTGTTTGTCTGAAAGTGTTAAAAATAATAAAGCAATATGTAAATTTTTTGAAGAAGTTTAATTGCTAGGACATCAAGAGATGTTTGATGGCATTGATGTGAAGAATGTAGTTTGTAATTTTGGTGTATATATATACCTGACAAGGCACCTAAAGAGCTGCTAACCTCTCACCAAATTACATACCCAAAAATAAGAATGCTTGTCTAGTTAAAAAATTGTAATGTTTATCTGTTTCAAAAACAGTAATGTTTATCCAGATGGCTTGTGGAGGGTGGGACTCGAGCAGCCTGAGCAGCGCAGACAACGTTAGCAGCGTGGGGGGCGCGGCAAGTGTCCACAACTTGGGGGGTGGGTTAGGGCCTCTAGGTGGGGGACTTGGTCCTCTGGGTGGTGGCTTAGGCCCCATTGGTGGTGGGGTTGGTGGGGCAAGTGGGCTGGAGATGAGGTTGCGGGCAGGCGTTGAAGCTGATCGGCGCCAGCAGGCCGAGAATTGTGCTAAACTCAAAGCTGTTCACACGGCAGCCAACTATGATGACTTCAGGCAGATGGTCTTGGGTGAGTCAACTGCTACATATACTTAATATTCATATGTTAGTTGACACAGATTTTCTTAATCTTGGCTTTACAATTTTTCATGACTTGTCTTGTGAGTTTCATGAGAAAAAAAGTTTGTAAAATAGCAGCCATGTTGTAATAAATTGTTGCCCCATTTGCCTGGCCGGTCATGCTGTGCCTTTATTGCTTGTGTTGAGCCCCAATGAACTAATTGTTGGTAGTTCTTTAAGACTACTTGCAATGGTCTTCAAATGTTCTGATTTAAACTATTTAATTGGAGATTAAGGCTACTGGTGTACAAATAATGTCTTGTTTTTTGTCTTACGCTTGCATAACTGGTGTGCAGGTGCACAGCTCCGGCCGCTGGAGCGCACCTGTGCTGGCAAGCCACGCCCGTCCATTTGGAACAGCCTGGCCAACTCTGCCTCCAAGCGCTGTGCCACTAATGGCACTGCCACTAATGCTGCTACTGCCACTAATGTCAGTAGCAAGCAGCTCCTGCACCACCACCCAGAAAACTCACCCTACCCCGCGGACGTCAACTATGTGAGTGGTAACTGAGGGAACAATTACTGGGAGTTGGCTGTGGGAGAATTACCTAGTGATGGGGGAAATTTTTGTATTGAATGTTTGGGGCTGACGGTATTAAGTGTGTTTGCGTGGAGGATGAATGTGTACGGGAGTTGTGATCTATATTTTGACATTAGCAGTGGTCAAATGGGCAGGGGCCCAAAATATGAGTTCATTGAGTTCAGGTTCAAAAGCCCACAAGAAGCAAACAATGTACGATGTTGCCAGTAGGTGGGGGCTTACAGTGTGGCCGTGTGCGCTGCAGTGAAGCAGTTATAAGAGTTTTCATGTCACCCCTTTTATTATGTGAACACTTGAATAATTTTGTGAACCTTTTCGTTTGATCCTCGTAATATCTGTATTAGAGTTCATCATTCAGATCATGCATGATGATATCCCAATTATCTTGAATATCCTGATACGATATGTATTGGGAACGGAAAAATACTTATGCCATAGAGTTTTACACGGCAGGACTAGTAAACTACATTACACAGACTAGGCTTAAGCCTGATTGTGGTAATGGCAAACAATTATTTGATGGTTACCCACACCTCCATTATGATAGGGTTGGTGCGGCCCCTAACAGCCCTTCTGTATACAGGACCCTTTTTCTCCCCCCTCCACTATAATGGGGTTGGTGCATCCCCTTACAGCCCTTCTGTATACAGGACCCCTCCTCTCCCCCCTCCAATATGATGGGGTTGGTGTGTCCCCTTACAGCCCTTCTGTATACAGGACCCCTCCTCTCCCCCCTCCAATATAATGGGGTTGGTGTGTCCCCTAACAGCCCTTCTGTCCACAGGACCCCTCCTCTCCCCCCTCCACAACGGAGGGGTTAGTGCGGCTGTGGGGGCGGCTGGACCTGGCGGAGCGTCTGGAGCTGGTGCGGGGGTTGGGGGGCGGTGGCGTGGAGCGGCTGGCGGGGGGGCTGGTGGCTGGGGGACTACTGGGGGACGCCATCACTACCCTGCTGGCGTTCACCCCCACCGCGGGAGACGTGGTCATGGTGGTTGCTCTGCTGCACGCGCTCACTCAGGCCAAGAGGTTACCATTACCCCTTATGTTACAATTACCTTACCCCTATATTACCATTATCTCACCCTTATGTTACCATTACCTTACCCTTATGTTACCATTACCCCCTTATGTTATCATTACCTTACCCTTATGTTACAATTACCTTACGTTTATGTTACCATTACCCCTTTATGTTANGTGTGTGGGGTTGTCTCATGGTCCCCTCATGTCCCCAGGTTCAGCCTGAGTGTGCAGCTGGTGTGTGGGGTTGTCTCATGGTCCCCTCATGTCCCCAGGTTCAGCCTGAGTGTGCAGCACGTGTGTGGGGTTGTCTCATGGTCCCCTCATGTCCCCAGGTTCAGCCTGAGTGTGCAGTTCGTGTGTGGGGTTGTCTCATGGTCCCCTCATGTCCCCAGGTTCAGCCTGAGTGTGCAGCTGGTGTGTGGGGAGGAGCGGTGGGCGTGGGGACGGCTGCTGGAGAAGCTACAGCTGGTGCTGGCTGAGCGACCTCAGGATCTGGCAGAGCTCAACGTGACGGAGTGGACGGTAGTTCAACTCAGAGCAAAGTTCAACTTGTGAATCACTTGGTGATGATGCAAAGCAACTCCCCTCAACACAAACCAATGCCTTGTCTCTCAAGCGTAACGCCTGTTCACTTTCAGTCACCTCGGATGTAGGGCAAAAACGTCCCACCTTTTGCAGAAGTTTGACTAAGAAGCTATCAATGTAACTTATTATTATTATTACCCGAGAGTTATGTCTTCGTTCAATAATATTTTATCAGTTACCACTGATTAGATTCATTATTTGTACAAGTCACTAGCATCAAATGGCAACGGCAGTATTAGGTGACTTCCATGCTTTAAAAGCCAGTACATCGTCAATTTTCGTGACAAGATGTCGATGATATTGCGGTGTTGTCTCTCCGCTGGAATATTCAGTGCAAGATGTATGCATTACCACTCTCGTGCAGTGAGCAAAAAAATTAATAACTTAAATTTATCCCGTAGCCAGAGCTATTTTTAAGCCTGCAATTGACGTCGTTTTAAGTGGTTTTTGTTGGCAACTATTTTAATGCGTAGTAAAGTAGACACTGCCTAGTTAATTAAGTAACGTCGCAAATGTGTGTATGAATATGTAAATGTGGCCGAATGTGTAGCGCAGCCGAGGCTGAAGCGTGCAGAAGGTTGGCTGAGACTTGCGCCGTCTATACAGTGCGCTTTGTATTGTAGCCTCGTATCAAAGCAATGGATCTCGAACATTCCACCTTGTCACTTAATTTGACGTCACAACCACCACCACTTGTCTAAATAAATGATGCATAGATAAATTAAGCACTCGTCTGTCACCCCGAACAATGGATAGAGGAGTCCTGGTCTGGACTCGCTGTACTAGAAGATAAGTAATTCCTTTGCGTCCATAGAGACCCGAGCCGTACATTCAAAACTCGCTTCAGTACATATAACGGCCTAAGTGTACGTGGCGGCGTATCTCTTTTCCTTGATTGGTGAGTTTTGCTTGAAAATCTGTCAAGAGATTGACTAACGGAGTCAAGATAATGAGGCCCCAGCGCTACAAGCGCCCAAAATGGCTCAGCTCTACTTGGACAACGCACACACACAAATGACACAATGTCCTACATGTCCCAGCTCTACCACGTGTTCAGGTAGAGCCCTACACGACTCAGCGCTACCACATGTTCAGGTAGAGCCCTACATGTCCCAGCTCTACCACGTGTTCAGGTAGAGCTTTAGATGACCCAGCTCTACCACATGTTCAGGTAGAGCCCTACCACATGTTCGGGTAGAGCTCTAGATGGCCCAGCTCTACCACATGTTCAGGTAGAGCCCTACACGACTCAGCTCTACCACATGTTCCGGTAGAGCCCTACATGTCCCAGCTCTACCACATGTTCAGGTAGAGTCCTACATGTCCCAGCTCTACCACATGTTCAGGTAGAGCCCTACATGTCCCAGCTCTACCACATGTTCAGGTAGAGCTATAGATGGCCCAGCTCTACCACATGTTCAGGTAGAGCTATAGATGTCCCAGCTCTACCACATGTTCAGGTAGAGCTATACATGGCCCAGCTCTACCACATGTTCAGGTAGAGCCCTACACGACTCAGCGCTACCACATGTTCAGGTAGAGCCCTACATGTCCCAGCTCTACCACATGTTCAGGTAGAGCTATAGATGTTCCAACACTACCACGCTACTAAGTAGTGCTCAGCTCTCAAGCGGCGCTTGCTGCACAACGTAAGCTTCAATTTTGTGTTTCATTTTCATCCGGCGCGGGATTAACAGGACATAAAAACTCTACATGAAGAGATATTCAATAATTAAAATATATATATTTGAAAAAACAATGGTGACAAATAGTGACAGCGGGAAGTTGCTGGGCCCAATTTGTGCCTTCTTGCAAACGAAGTTGGTTCCGCTACACTAACAAGATTGTGGCCTCGGCAATCACGAAGGAAAGAACAGTCAACAATTACCCACAGTCGCTCGACGAGACATGCTGAGCCACGAGACATGCTAAGCTATTCGAGACATGCTAAGCCACGAGACATGCTAAGCTATTCGAGCCAATGCTCTTCATATTAAAACCAAAACTAGTGTGAAATGAAACAGTGGTTACGGGCCCTGACAGCAAGCCATGAAGTATATTATTGTGTTAAATAGTAGCTTTATAACTTTAATCGCGGTTATAACTTACGCTATAATGGTGACGACCTTAAGAAGAAGCAATGAACTTCGAGGGACAAGAGTAATGATACTCTTAACTACTCACAGTTTCCCTCGTCCTAACTCACTAGCTGCCTCGTACGAATAGCTCGGGTCAATTTCGTCCCGTTAAGATTTACAATAAACGCTATTATAAATAGAAACGCACGGCTGTGCTTGTACAGCGCTTCTCAATTATTAATATTACACGATTTCATAGCATCGTGTATCAACGCTGATATTAATAGACACGCGCTTTTTGCGGCTCTATCTTCTCTCATACTTCCAATAATCAACGTTTAAAATTCAGGAGCAAAATATTAACTTCATGACAGCGGTGGCGTGTAACGAAACTTCCATTATAACAAAGACTAAAAACGAAACGTCCTTACAACAACATTGTTGTCATGACAGTACACATGGCAGCACACATGCCATGACTGTACACATGGCAGCACACATGCCATGACTGTACACATGGCAGCACACATGCCATGACTGTACACATGGCAGCACACATGTCATAACTGTACAC
Source organism: Hyalella azteca (assembly GCF_000764305.2). Taxonomy (NCBI): domain Eukaryota; kingdom Metazoa; phylum Arthropoda; class Malacostraca; order Amphipoda; family Hyalellidae; genus Hyalella; species Hyalella azteca. Next base: position 56,554 of record NW_025930466.1, on the reverse strand, counting down.
ATGGCAGCATGCATGTCATGACTGTACACATGGCAGCATGCATGTCATGACTGTACACATGGCAGCACGGATGTCACCACTGTACACATGGCAACATGGACGTCGGTCCCTCTTATACTAATAACTTCACCCAAACATAAGATAATGTGGTCAACGTTTCTTAACATACAACATAAACTTAGTGCTACATGAAATGGCGGGCTTAGGGATAGAACTACGAGCTGGCTTAGGTAAAGAAACTAGGAAAAAGATGGTTTAGGAAATCGCTGGCTTGGAGTAGTGCAGGTATAGGAGCTGGTTTAGGAGGTCGCTGGCTTGGAGTAGTGGAGGTATAGGAGCTGGCTTAGGAGGTCGCTGGCTTGGAGTAGTGCAGGTATAGGAGCTGGCTTAGGAGGCCGCTGGCTTGGAGTAGTGCAGGTATAGGAGCTGGCTTAGGAGGCCGCTGGCTTGGAGTAGTGGAGGTATAGGAGCTGGCTTAGGAGGTCGCTGGCTTGGAGTAGTGGAGGTATAGGAGCTGGCTTAGGAGGCCGCTGGCTTGGAGTAGTGCAGGTATAGGAGCTGGCTTAGGAGGCCGCTGGCTTGGAGTAGTGCAGGTATAGGAGCTGGCTTAGGAGGTCGCTGGCTTGGAGTAGTGGAGGTATAGGAGCTGGCTTAGGAGG
>NW_025930466.1:45705-55251 GCF_000764305.2 Hyalella azteca | reverse complement strand
GTCAGCATCAGCACCACGTCAGCATCAGCACCACGTCAGCATCAGCACCATGTCAGCATCAGCACCACGTCAGCATCAGCACCACGTCAGCATCAGCACCACGTCAGCATCAGCACCACGTCAGCATCAGCACCACGTCAGCATCAGCACCACGTCAGCATCAGCACCATGTCAGCATCAGCACCACGTCAGCATCAGCACCACGTCAGCATCAGCACCACGTCAGCATCAGCACCACGTCAGCATCAGCACCATGTCAGCATCAGCACCACGTCAGCATCAGCACCATGTCAGCATCAGCACCACGTCAGCATCAGCACCACGTCAGCATCAGCATCATGTCATCACGTCAGCACCACGTCAGCACCATGTCATCACGTCAGCACCACGTCATCACGTCAGCACCGTGTCAGCATGACTCACTTGTCGTCCGCCGCGTTCTTGCCGCCCTGCCACTCCTTGGGCCCCGCGTCCTTCGTGAACTTCTTGTCCTCCTGCGGGGGGCGGGGGGGTTAGGGCACTGCACTGCAGTGTGCTGTACAGCACTGCACTGTGCTGCACTGCACTCTACTGTGCTGCACAGCACGGCACTGCACTGCATGTATGCATGAATGATGTACCATTGAAATGCCTACAGTGCAAGCCCCCAAATGAAGAATTTCTTCTTCCTTATCACTTTTGCAGAATTGCTCTTTGAAATTTGGAGCAAACATTCAGACTGCAACTATTGTACGCATTAAAAAATGCCAGGTTTGTATTGATTTTTGCCCTTAGCTAGGCAGCTAAATTTTGTAAATTTGAATAATCTAGTGTCCCCCCAAACCCCTCACACCCCACCCCACCAAAAAAATTGAAAAAATATCCTTCACCTCACACACTTCACTGTAGACTTTTAGTCATTACTAATATCTTTAAAACTTTTCTATGCACTTTTGACTTGACTTATATCAAGAAAATGTCAAACATGAAGTTCTATTCTCAGTAGCGCATCTAAATATCCAATGATATTTAGCGGTAGACCCTCATATATCCCCCCACAGATAGGCCCTCACCTCACACAGCTCCCCCACCAGGTAGGCCCTAACCTCCCACAGCTCCCCCANCCCCCACCAGGTAGGCCCTCACCTCACACAGCTCCCCCACCAGGTAGGCCCTCACCTCACACAGCTCCCCCACCAGGTAGGCCCTCACCTCACACAGCTCCCCCACTAGGTAGTCCCTCACCTCACACAGCTCCCCCACCAGGTAGGCACTCACCTCACACAGCTCCCCCACTCACCTCACACAGCTCCCCCACCAGGTAGTCCCTCACCTCCCCCAGCTCCCCCACTCACCTCACACAGCTCCCCCACCAGGTAGGTCCCCATCATGTCCCGCGCGTCAGTGGAGTGCCCCACGTCCTCGAAAGCGTCCGTCGCGACGCGCCCCGCCTGCTCCAGCAGCACCTCCTCCCCGCCAGGGTGCTGAGGAATGAAGCGTAGTATAGGTGATACTCCACTTAAGATCATAATATTAAACATACATTTAATAATATTAAATATTAAGAAATTAATAAACTTAAAATATTAAATATGAATTGTTTAATTTAATTGTTTGAACTATGTTTAAGGTAATTGCGACTCCATGTAACATCATAATATTAAACATAGATTTAATAATAATAATATTATTAAACTTAAAATATTAAACACAGATTGTTTACTTTAATTACTTGAACTATATTTAAAATATTAAACATAAATTGTTCAATTTGATTGTTTGAACGATGTTTGAATTATTAAATATAAATTGTTTAATTTAATTGTTTAAACTATGTTTAAAATATTAAACATAGGATTGTGTGAAGAAGTTCGAAGTCGTTAAGCAATTGACTGTAGATATGGCTGCACCGCAAGACGAAGTAACATAACTCGGGAGCGAGTTAGTCTACATTTTATGTTGGCCGAGGGCAGTGTGAGGGCTGACCGAGGGGAGCTTGGAACTGTCGCTAATGGCGCAGTGTCTTTTCTGCAGGCTTAAGTGAACGGCGCGACTGCCTATATAGTAAGGACAATTATATATAATTACATAATTAGGCAAAATTATTATAGACAGTCGCCTATATAATTATATAATTAGGCAAAATTATATAGGCAGTCGCCTATATAATTGTTTTTATACAAACCACTAAATTTATATAAATTAGCGCCTAAGGGTTGTTCTTCTATTGTTACCGTCACGCAAGTACGGCATGAAGATAACTCCGCAGACGGGGGTGACGGCTCCGGCCGTTCGTTTGAGAAATAACGACCAGGGAAAACTGCAAGTCATTCATACCACCACGACTCTGATGTAACAGCGTCAATAATGTACAAGTAAGGATATCCACTTCGCCATATTTGTATTGTCAACATCAACGGCTGTGACTTAGCCGCGAGACAACACTAGAGACAACAAAAGGCTCAACGATTAGAAAATCAAAGTATATATAGTATAAAGTATAGTAGTAAAGAAGTACATATATGCTTCTTTATATATATAGTATAAAGTAAACTATAGAGCAAAAGAAGTCAGAAGATGCAAGTAAGCGCACCGAACAGCTGTTATCAACGGTATGGCGTACCGTACGTTGATAACAGCTGTGCGCGGGGACGAGCTTTGAGTAACATAATTCGACGATGAAAACTACGGCATCAACTAGAGGCATGGTCATTAAAATATATGGTTAAACTGACCGCGAGACATGTTTATGAGCGGTGCGACTACGGCTAAGACAGAGGAACTGCGCAACAAGACGGCCGCCTGGACACGACTGCGGTAAGGTCATTGACAATAATATTGCCACGGATACAGGCAAGGGCGGATGGATGCGAGGCAAGGGGTGGGGTATGAGGCAAAATTGTCCAATACTCACGCGTTAGATCGTCCAATACTCACGCGTTAGATCGTCCAATACTCACGCGTTAGATCGTCCAATACTCACGCCTAAGATCGTCCAATACTCACGCGTTAGATCGTCCAATACTCACGCGTAAGATCGTCCAATACCTGTCTCTTATACACATCTAGATGTGTATAAGAGACAGGTCCAATACTCACGCGTAAGATCGTCCAATACTCATGCGTAAGATCGTCCAATACTCACGCGTAAGATCGTCCAATACTCACGCATGGAATCGTCCAATGTTCACGCATGAATTTGTCCAATATTCACGCATGAAATTGTCCAATGTTCACGCATGAAATCGTCCAATGTTCACGCATGAATTTGTCCAATATTCACGCATGAATTTTTCCAATATTCACGCATGAAATTGTCCAATGTTCACGCATGAAATCGTCCAATATTCACGCATGAATTTGTCCAAAATTAACGCATAAAATCGTCCAATATCCACGCATGGAATCGTCCAATATTCACGCATGAAATCGTCCAATATTCACGCATGAAATTGTCCAATATTCACGCATGAAATCGTCCAATATTCACGATGAATTTGTCCAAAATTAACGCATGAAATAGTCCAATATCCACGCATTAGATAGGCCTGCCTAAGCCGTACCGCACCGCAGGCATAAGCTATAGGCCTCCTCGTGAACCGGCCTGGCGAGGCGGCGCTGATTTTTATCTCCAAAATTGAAAAACCGCCGTCATTTCGGAGACCTCAATAGCTTCACCTAGCAGGTGTCATCTAGCAGGCATTACCTAGGTGTCATCTAGCAGGCATTACCTAGCCGGCATGCCATGTTATCTCCCATGTGGGGGCTGTACTGATAAATCAGTCCCTTAAGACTATCACCAGCTTAGATGAGATTTCACCTAAACATTGTTTCATATTTGAAACTTTTCTAAAATTTCAGCTAAGCAAATAAAATGTAAAGCAACAGATCCCCAAAAACATCACCGACTGCACAGTGCAAAATTTCTACCTTCAGGTATATCAAGGCTAGCCAATTATTTAAAAATTTATATCTGTAAAACTTTAGGTGGTGCTCCATAATTTGCCTCAGCACTTCATGGTTACAACTTCATGACAACATGAAAAAAATGAATGAGAAAGTGTAAAATCTTTAGAGACCTCTAAGAATTTATAATTTTTAATAATTCTCAACACAAATAGTTATTATCGCCATAGGTCACATGATATTTACGCAAAATATTAGAAATTGATTCTCTTATTCAAGCACTGGGGCCATACTTTAAAAAAATTCTGCTCAAAAAGAACCTCGTATCCATAAATGGTTAGAAGCTTGGAAGCTCTATTTGCAGATTGGAAAGGAAATATATTTAATGATGTCAAATTTGCTATATTGAGTTATTTTTTTAATATCGGGTAAAAACTAGGACAGTTTTGGGCGTTTTTTTGTTAATAACTTCTTAGGATGAAACATTTCATAAACAAGTTTAGGCTCATTTTATAGCTCTTTGCGAGGGCTATTGAATGGCATTGTCAAAAAAATTCCATATGCTATTTCTAAGGTGCCAGAAGCAAAAAAAGTGTCACTTGCAATAAAACTTCATTTTAAAATGTTTGAAGCATGCAGAGTGTACTCATCCATTACTAACAGTACTCTGAAGTCCTCTTTCATTGTAGATGATGTAGAGGTAGAATAAATGACATTTTCATGATTTTTACTTGTTTTTCCTTTATTGATGTTATTACCATAAACATTAATTACCATCAACTGGGGTGACTTCGGACCCGTTTTTTATTTTGTTTTGCAAACAAAAACGGGGTCGTAAACGAGGTCATAAACGTTTATGCGCCATGCGCTCCCGTTTATGCGCCATTTCAATTGGGTTAAGTGAATTTACTATAAAAAAAAGATTGTGAAAAAACATACCTGAAACAGAAAGGAATGTTTTAGTGACAACCATCACATATTTTGGAGAAATAAATCATAGTTTAGGTCAATTACTTTTCATTCTATAATGCCGGTGTAATTATATATATAGCATTCTATGTACAATTTTGTGACGACCGATGATGCACTAATTTTTTGACAAGTGAAATTTGTTTCGCCGAGCGAGGTAAATGTAATCAATATTCTTTGTTTTTAATCCATTTTTTTCTTATCTAGACCCTTTGCTTACTGAGGTTCTACTGTAAATGCATTTTTGGGGGTGTCCCAAATAGCCCCGGGGGGTGTCCCGAGTAGCCCCGCCGTGCGGAAATGGCCCCCATTTTTTTAGAATGATATAGGACAATTCCGTCAATTACTTTTTCAAGCTGACACCTGGGTGCATCTTTTATGTAAGTAAAATTTTTTAATATGGCGAATTTTTTTATGGCTACAGACCTTAGCAGAAGTAACTTTTCAAAATAGCGTTTTCACCATTTTTTTCAGGAATTTTTCAAAGCTAGTAAATGTAGTATTTTGCGACTTCCTTTATACTACATAGATAGGAAAAATGTTGACGTTTACGCCACTATATTAAGTTTTGCAATATTCCAATTAGTTTTGCTACTATAACAGTTTTACGCCGTGTTGGAGGACTGTCCCGCGTAGCCCCGCCCGTCCCGAGTAGCCCCGGTTGAGGCTATTGCTTTAGAGGACATTCTAAAAAATCTAAGGTAAACAAATTATTTTTCTACTTTAAAAAAATAAGAAGGGCTATTAAAATGGGTGAAATTGATGGCAAGGAAAGGCTTTTGTGTCTCATCAACAGGTGGCTTCTGCCTGATTATGCCAGAATGACTTGCATACATTCAATCATCAATTACATGACTCAGGCATGGAATATATCTACTGTTCATGCTTTGACTTGAGATTTCCCACCGTATTTAGAGTTGTGAGATACCCACTAGATGAATTATCTCCTATCCAACTGTTAATAAAACTGCAGGATAAGGCTGCAAGATAACAAATAAATGATTAGTCACTTTGGAGCCACTTGCTTTCATTCATATGTAGAAAAATTACAATCTAGTGGCAGGTAAGTTGTACTTGTAACTCAGCCATATACAGTAGGGGGAAATAAATATTCATACACTTGAAAAATCGTATTTTAATGTATGTAAGTACACAAACTTAATAGGAAAAGTGATTTAAATTATGTATAGAGACGCATAGTATTCAAAAATACTATCAAAAGANAGAAAACACTTGAAGCATGCAGAGCGTACTCATCCATTACTAACAGTACTCTGAAGTCCGCCTCTTTCATTGTAGATGATGTAGAGGTAGAATAAATGACATTTTCTGTGATTTTTACTTGTTTTTCCTATATTGATATGATATTGCCATATACATTAATTACCGTATTATTGATGTGAAATTATCGTATTATTGATGTGATATTACCGTATCCATGAACATGCCATTGAGCATTTACAACAACCTTGTCCACTGCAAGCATCGTATCAGCAGCCTTATAGCATTTTTTTTTGTATCTGTAAGCTTACAGGATGGCTCGTAATTTCACATCATTTTAATTGGGTTAAGTAAATTTACTATAGTAAAAAAGATTGTGAAAAACATACCTGAAACAGAAAGGAATATTTTAGTGACAACCAACGTATCTTTTGGAGAAATTAATCGTAGTTTAGGTCAATTACTTTTCATTCTATGATGCCTGGTGCACAATTCTATACATGACATGCTATGCACAATTTTGTGATGACTGATGATGCACTAATTTTTCGATAAGTGAAATTTTTTTCGCTGAGCAAGGAAAATGTGATCAATATTCTTTGTTTTTAATCAATTTTTTCATAATTGGAGCTTTTGCTAACTGAGGTTCTACCGTAAATGCATTTTTGGAGGTGGCCCGAGTAGCCCCGCCGTGCGGAAATGGCCGCCATTTTTTTTTTTGGAATGAGATAGGCAAAATCTGCCAATTACGTTTTCAAGCCGACACCTGGGTGCAACTTTTATGTAAGTAAAATTTTTTAATACGGCGAATATTTTTTTTTGCTACAGACCTTAGCAGAAGTAACTTTTCAAAACAGCATTTTTCACCATTTTTTCCAGGAATTTTTCAAAGCTAGTAAATGTCGTATTTTTTGACTGCCTTTATACTACATAGATAGGAAAAATGTTGATGTTTACGCCGTGTCGGAGGTGCGTCCCGAGTTGCCCCGGTTGATGGTATACATAATTTAAATCACTTTTCCTGTTAAGTTTGTGTACTTACATACATTAAAATACAATTTTTCAAGTGTATGAATATTTATTTCCCCCCACTGTATACCTTATAATTATATAGTACTTAACATCAACAATAACCCACACTCAGGATAATGCATGTTTTCAGGGAATTTTCCCCACATATTGAGTTTTATAAAGCCATAGGTTTGCACAGTTGGCGCAATGTAATCAAAATTGTTTCTCTTTGCACATGTGTTCACGCAATCCCGGCCATCAATTCTACGCCGCGCAAGAGCCGAGAGCAGTTTGTGGAGGAACAGACATAATACTCAGTACAGTATGCCTTTAATTATCCTTCAATAATATGTGATTTTTCTTGATATGGAAATTTGGTGAATGAGAAATTTAGAACTTTACTTTAGAATAAATTTTCTCCAAAGTCATATGGCAACACTGAACACCGTCCATATACATTTCGTATGTATAATAGCCGCAGTTTACAATAACCGTACATTCCGTATCCGACAATCAGAAGAGTCAGAAGTAACCCAGACATGTCTTACATTTTATTATTGTTAGTTCGACTCGCATACGTAGTTGATATAAACTTTGATCTTTGATGACCAACGAAATATAACTTTTTAATAGGGAGATTTCATGTTTATTAAACTACAAGTAATGATCTTTATTTAATTATAGCCATATTGAAATGTTTTTTTTTGTGGAGCCTGCTTCTAGATCATTAATGTTTTTAAATACATCCTCGTATTGTCAGGGCACTCAGAGACACTCGCCACTTCCATAAGATCTTAAAATGTAAAAGTTTAAGAGATAGGTACAAGTTTGTATGAATAATGCCATTCAATAGCATTAGCTACATTAAATTGAGGGTGAAACATGGGAATGGCAATGATTGATTTATCTGAAGCAACCTTTACAAAATTAGTGTCAAACATGCAAACGGATGTCATTTCAACCAGAACTCGAACACCACAGCAGAGAGTATTTTATGCAGCTAATGAATTTTCCAAACTTTGCTGGGAGTGGGATTATTGAATTTTAGAAAAAAAAGCAGGATAATTCCATGAAGGGTGGTAGCAGAACTGCAATCTTGATACTCTATTGCGATTCGTGCTATGATAAGCTATGTAACAATTTTTATATGATAGTTAAAATTTTTGCACCTTCAAAGTACACATGACATAACATAACGGACCCAGATTTGGAAACCATAATTGCTCAAATGAAGCAAAAATAAATGACAGACCATTGACTTATCCTGCAAATATAGCTATATATTCATATTTTGTATTACATAGTTTAATTACGCTCTGTAATTATGCCGTATTGACCTAATTTGTATACCGTAAAATGGGGTAACTTAGACCGGCGGGGAAACTTAGACCACTTTTCGTTTTTTCAACAAAAACCCCCACAACTCAAAAACTATTAGACATAGAAAAATTTTGTCAATGGGCATTAAAGGCCTAATACTGAGGCTACATAACACAATAGAAAGATTTGAAAAGTTTGCATATCTAAAGCCATGTTGCCTTCTTTAGTTCTGTAATTCATGTCCAATTGAATTGTGATCTATGAATGAATATTCATAACTGTGCTGACTCTTAGAACCTGAGCTGATGCTTTAGCAATCTAGGTAACTCATATCCAACCACAGCACAATGCGGATACACGTTTGTGTGTACAGTCAGTGTGATTGCGTAAATTGCGTTGCCGCGTGTCCATATTTAAACTATTTTAGCTTTCTAAAAGTAAATCACATGGAGCATTTTTTTACCGGCATAGTACAGCGCACCACGCAGGTCATTAAAATAACAAAATAAATTCCTGCGCCCCTGGCACATCTTCCTGACCATGGACAATAACCCTTTACAGACCACATTTTAACCCTTTTCAGCCATTTATTTAATTAACCCTTTACCATACCGGTCACATTTTTTTAATGGCGCCACTAATTCCCTAATTAACCCTAGCGCTGTATTGCGCAGTTGGCAGTTGGGAATGGGGGAGCAGAGTTGCAGTGTTGCACCTGGCACCACCAAAGCAAAGCAGGTTAGGTAGTACGGCGCAGGCATGGAATATATCTACTTGGCGAGCCGCGACTGAATTTTTTGAGCCGTGGTTCTATGGATTTGCCAGCCGTGATTCCATTTCTATGAGCCGTGATTCCATTTCACCGAGCCGTGAGTTCCATATCTCGACCATGAAAAGCCATTTTCAAGGTGCGAATTCATTTACAAAGTCCATGCACGTGTCTCCCCAAATCTCTAATTTTACCCTTAAACAGTCAAACGGCAACAATAAAATTTGTCTCTACTGTAAGTTCAGCACACGTTAATGCAGTCTGACCACTTTGACATGACCGCAACTATGCGCGATCTTCAACAAAACGTTTCGTTGATTTGTTTACATTACGATGTTTATGTTTTTTCTGCAAGATATTTTTGGCGGGAA
>NW_025930466.1:44328-45391 GCF_000764305.2 Hyalella azteca | reverse complement strand
GATGTAAAAGAATGTTTTTCAATTAAAAGAAATGCAATACTTGATTTTTGGAAATATGATGCTAAAATTAATGATCCGTATTAGAATTCAATAGACGTTATGATTTCAGAATTATCTTCAAAAAGTTTGTTTTCGTTCGTTTGATCAGAAGTTTTCGTTCGTTTGATCAGAAACAGAAAAAGTTTTCGCTTGTTTGATCAGAAACAACATAATTATTCATTCTCTTGCACTAAGTATACGAATGATTAGTTAATTCGTAATTCATATACAATCGTATATGAATTAAGTATACGATTGATCAACCCACTAGAAATGCACCGGGAGCGGGAAATAAGTTAGTAGGTACCTATTTAATTCAGTTGCAAGCTGGCCCACGTGATATATAGTTCTGTTTGTCTGAACTCTGAATTGCGTGTTTAGTGTGCGTGTGTGTGAAACTCTGCTTTGCAGCGTAGTTATAATTACTTAATGAAGTTTAGTTCATTGCGGTCAACTTAAGAGACAAATTTTCAACTAACTAATACTTTTTATAAGTCTAATTTTAATTGTTGAGTGATAGATGCAGGTTTACAACTTCCAAGTGATTAGGTACTTTATAGAAACTGAGCAAGTTAGCATGCGTGTTTTAAGCCTTCAAGAAGTTCATTTTGAGTACAAGAAGAAGAAGACTGTTGAGTACATATAGGGCCTGAGGGATAATCGTGTGCGTTTTAAGGAAAATACTTGAAATTTTTTTTTTAAAACCACATTTTTCTTGTGGACTAAAAAGTAGGAAATAAATTAAAATTATGGCTTGCCCCAAAAACGTGTGCCGGGCAGATTTATGATTAAAGCAAAAAGCACACAACACACAAATTTTGGAAATTTGATGGTGAACGTACAGCCCGACCCACGTCATATTGGCAGATTCATGATAAAAAAAAGCGAAAAGCACACAACACACGAATTTTGGAAATTTGATGGTGAACGTACAGCCCGACCCATGTCATATTGGCAGATTCATGATAAAAAAAAGCGAAAAGCACACAACACACGAATTTTGGAAATTTGATGGTGAACGTAC
>NW_025930466.1:38988-44231 GCF_000764305.2 Hyalella azteca | reverse complement strand
TGCCTCTCCTATGCTAATAATACCATTAATTCTAGTACACCATTTTGCCTCGAATAAATTGTCAAATATGCCTCTGAACTTCTTTTTTCACTCAGTAATTTATACATATGTATTGGGTAAGTCGGGGTTATCTCTCAAAACCTGGTTTCTTAAGTTCCCTGAAGTCTCCTGCCAGCTGGTAAAGATGATGCGATGCGTGATGCAGAAGTATGTACGAGTTTAACTTTTCAAACATGAGTGCAACTGTGAACCACCGATTTTGTGCACCAATTAGCCATGAATGGAACGCCTAGCACATTTATATGCATGAGCGAACATCAGCGGCGGATCAAGCCAGCCGTCAGTAACCTGCCCATGACAATAATAATATAATAATAGTATTAGCGGTTTCAGAGTTTATTCCACCTTAGGCCTGTTGCCGATTCTTGACATCGCATAACATTCACACTTTGTTGTGATTTCGAACATGCAACTCACTGCTCCAATTTGGCTGTGCATAACCCCCCGGCCTCGAAGATTCGATCCAAAAACCGTCGCAGAGAGCTGGGATCGAACCCGCACCTCTCTGCTCCAATCCTAGTACTCTAAACTTTAGCCACTGGGCCACCCTGCTCTAAACTAAACTGTGCTCAGCAAACAACGAACTGCGATCAATCAGCCCAGCTCGTCAGTGGAATTGCAGGAAATCTGACATGCACCACCAAACAACAGATGAATATGACTTTTGTTACATCATTATATTGCGTAATTTTTAGCTCACATCATCTGAGGTTAGGTTTCACATAGTTTAGTTATGTTCCAAAATTAATCGTCTTTCGATGAATGGTCGTTCTTATCATAGGCTGATTCGATGCACAGGACGGGTCGGTGGCGGGCACCACATGCACTGCATGGCTGCGGCACTAAATGTCCGAATGATGCCAAAATGTTTGTGCATTTGCAGATGACGCTAGGCCATACTATAGCAGGTTGGTTTCCTGCTGGCAGATAGGTCTACTTAAATGGATTTGAAAGCCGCAAACGCCCAATGATTCAACACTTGTGGGCAGAAGTGTTGAAGGGCAGGCTACATACAATATTGGAGGAAGGAACCAAGGTGGTATTATCGAAGCAGGGCAGTGTTGGTCTCCAACAAGCGACCCTCTCGAACAACGTTTCTCTTTCCCCTTTCAAACGGCTTTCCCTTTCAAGCTCTTCTGATGAAACGTTTTTTTTTTTCAATTTCTCTACTTGGATAAAAAGGAGTCCTAGGTTAAGAGAGAACCATTTTAACATGAATTTAGCATTATAGGTAGTTTATTTTCTCATTTATTCCTTGAAGTGTGACAAACAAATAGGTCTTACATCATGCTCGTTTCCATTTGAATTAAAAATAAATGATGCGCATTTTGAATGTATGTGTGGCCTAAGCATTCGTGTGTATTTTTGAATGTATGGCCTAAGCATTCGTAAACATTGTGAGCTTGTGAAACGAGCTGTGTGTAGAGCAGGCCTATCTACAAAATTTCATGTTGGTCTAAATATTTTCTAAATGCAAATTAACTCACATTTACCTTCCATTGAAAAAACGGAAATTTTTATAAGATGTTTAACGTCGCAAATGGATTTTTGCCTAGAATCACACAACACATGTCTTAAATTGCTCAAGAGTCTCATCATGTTAATGATTTTTAGTTTCTTAAATTATATTAGTCGTAGCTATAAGGTAGTAGTAGCCTTCTTAAGATATTCTGTTTGAGCTTATATTTCATTGCAGGTGAACCGTTTTTCTTCACTGGTTGGTCAAAACATCTTAACAAGTGTTTCCCGAACTTTGTATGTTCGACTCTTTTTTTCTTTATCATAAAATTTATCATATCAAATATTTAAGTCCGCGCCTCCGCGGTTTAGTACTACGCTCTCGTCATACTCGTATTATCGTATAACGTATATGTTAAACTGTGACAGCAGCAAGAGATGAAGATCTTGAACTCGCCTCTCAGACTCTTGTAAAACCGTGTTATATTTTTGCAATATCGTAAGACGTAAGGTAGGCATTAGCATGAGCTAAACTACATGTGAAAATTGTGAATTAGGGAATAATGTTTAACTGCTGTTTCTAGGGCAAAATTTGAGCTTAGGCAGCTAGGCTATTCGCGAATCGTGATCGCGCGCTGGCGGCGCTGCGCGCGTGCCATCGCCGCCAAGAGTTCGCAACTTCGCGGTTCAAGAATGGCTTTCCACGGCTTGAGAAATAGGCTTACGGCTTGGAAATTCGTTATTTCGCGGCTCAAAAAATCCAGTCGCGGCTCACAGAGTAGATCTTTTCCTCCCCTGCTTCAGCAGAGAGAGCAGAAGTTTGCTTCTGTCCACCCACAGGTAAGACTAAGAACAGTATCAGAGTCAGATATTTCACCAGAGACAGAGAGAGCATGAGAGGTTGGCTTCTGCCCACTGCCCACAGGCTCACAGCCGCCACAGGTAAGAACCGCATCAGAATCAGACAGGTCTCCCAGTCCCAATGAATCAGAATAAGACAAAAACCCTTCAAAGTTTGCCCTCAATTCCATCATGTTGCATTTCCAGCCATTCTTTGTAGTTTAACTGTTCCTTATTTGCCAATTTGTCTACAGCAATCTGTCTAGAAGCTTGCTTCTCACATCTTACTAGGCTTGGAAAGTCATCAGGTTTGTTGATGTTTTGATTTTGAGAGTCCCCAAGTTTATTTGCACTACCTTCAAGCAGCCCTGTCATCGGTACCGACTCCGAAACGGGAGATTCAATCTCCGCCTCGGGGTCAGACGTCCCAGATGAAAGGCTACCTAGTTGTTCTCGTTTTTTTCCTACGTTTACTCCCACCCCGTCCCATATTTGAAAAAAGAATGAAATAACCACCTTAAGCAACAAGGTTCGAGATCGTTACTTACGAATTTGATGACCTCTTCTTACCGATCACGTTACCAGCAGATCTTTACTAACAATCGACACCAAAGATGTTTACGCGATGAACGCCGGCCATGGAATCAAAAACTTGCCTGAATTTGGCAGCGCTGGCGTTCAATTGATCCATCAATTTCAGCGGAGAATGTCATGTTTCCGGATTTGGATTTGAGGCGTGTTGACTCTGAAAAAATACATTCCGGAGTCAGGCCTTCAGAAAGTAAAAAATAGTGCTATTCACTGGAATTTCCACAAGGCATGAAATAATAATAATAAACACAAGTAGGGAGCATGAATTACTTCAACGCGCATAAATCCACTCGAAACAGTTCAGTAACATTTGTTACCATTGCTCAAAGCGCACTATCCATGGATGCATAAACTAAAGCAAGTTTCTTCGTTTCATAATATTTCTCATAAATATGCCGTCATGAATAACTTACGTGGGAATGCATTCATCTGCATCAGAGTCTCGCTCCATCAGAACAGCGCATTATTGTGAAGGAGGTTATTGGGAGACTATTTTTAGACAAAATGCCGAAATTAGATTATCTTCGGCAAAAGATTGATAAATTTTTCGCCACATTATTTGAATTTGGACACCGGCCGTGAGTCCGGTTACGAGACCGGCCGTAAATTTGTCCGAGACGTCACATTATTTAATGAGAGCGCAGCTATGCACCACCAATTTTGTGCACCAATAAGCCCTGAATCGAATGCCTTGGATCTCTCCAGACATCCACCAATCAGCCGTGAACCACTCGGCTTTGTCTTCCTCCGGCCTCGCATAGAACCTGCTGTGCACCACCAGGCCGCGGATCGAATCTGACTTCCGGGCATCATTAAATTACGTAATTTTATGTTCACCGCATCTGAGGTTAGGTTTCAGATAGCATAGTTCTGTTCCAAAATTTATCGTCCTTCGACAAGTGGCCGTTCGACCAAAGGCTGGTTCGACCCACGGGCCACGGCCTAGATATTGACGGCTTGAAGTGTTGAAGGCTACATTCCGGAAGGCAGGAATCATGATGGTCCATTACATCCAGGGCAGTGGTGGTCTTTGGCAGGCGACCCATTTAATGAGAGCGTAGCTATGCTGTGCACCACCAATTTTGTGCACCAATAAGCCCTGAATCGAATGCCTTGGATCTCTCCAGACATCCACCAATCAGCCGTGAGGCGTGAAGTCGTGAACCACTCGGCTTTGTCTCCCTCCGGCCTCGCATAGAACCTGCCGTGCACTCCCCCAAGAGTACTTAGATTTAAAGTCAGCTCATACAGACGCAAGAGCAAGTCAGAGTGCTACGCCATACATGATGTAACTCATAGTCTCATACACAATCGCTGATTGGTTTGAGCTTGTTGCCGGACTGCCCAAAGCAATGTGGGTGACGTGGGGGCCTTTTTGTGAGTTGTGACTCCCATTCTAAATACCATTTATGGTTACTTTCCTGCAAAAAGTTTAAGCAAGTAATTATTTATCTACTTTCAAATTAATGCCAAATGAACCTCCACTCAGCAAAACAGGAATTTTCCTACTTTTTTTCTAAAATCTTCAAAAAATCTAAAGCTCCAAGCCTCCAGTGCTGTCACTGCTTTGCATATTGCAGAGATGATAGTGGCAAACCAGAGATTTTTTAGAATCTGTTAATTTTTGTTTTCCTCATCTACTCAAATAACTTGATATTATGAACAATTTCTTATATAAGATAATGCTGGTATGCAAGATACTCATTATTCTACTGAGTACTTAATACTTATACAGTTATACAGGGATGACTGAAATAACTCAGCAGTCAGCATTGCCCAATACCAGCATAATTTTCATACTTCACCCCGTGTGCAAGCATGCTGCAGAGCAAATTAGCCAACATGATTACTTGCTGAAAGCCACAGGGACTAAATTCCTTCATGGATGTAAACCAGCGAGCCAATGACCTGCAAGCCGCCAAAACAATGGTCGTAACCCACACGCTAAACCCCAAAATATTTCTATTCCATGCAGCCTAACCTCTCCCCACTTTCGATAAAGAACGCCCTGCGCCACACTGCTACCTCTCCAGCCTGTCTGTTCTTCTGGAGGCTAAACCTCCACGCTTACCCCCTGCTCCCCCTCCTTTCGGTACCAGCTTGCGGAAGAAATTTAACCAAACCTAACCTAACCTAACCCCTTCGCGGTATCGCGGAAAGGTGGAGAGAATGGGGTAAGTGTGGAGGTAGAAGATGCTGGTGAGCGACTGAGCGTTAGGGCTGGGCTTACGCCTGCGAAGTGGGTAAGGTGATGCGACAGTCCGGTGCGGTCTGCGGACCCTGTGGCTTACGGC
>NW_025930466.1:0-38699 GCF_000764305.2 Hyalella azteca | reverse complement strand
TTCCATTACCTTGCAAACGACACTTGTCAAACTGACAGGGCGATAGTTGCCCGGGCAGCTTTTGTCACCTTTTTTGAACAATGGTGTCACTTGAGCTTCTTTCCAGTCAGCTGGCAACATTCCTTTGTTCAAAGTTTTTCGAAAAAGTGACGTCATAGGGCCGGCTAGGACAGTTGCTAACTCTTTGAGTAATCTGGGGTGGAAGCCGTCTGGTCCACATGACTTGTTTGGATTTGCAGCGATAAGGTGCTTGAGAACCTCTTCTTCTTGTATTTCAAAGTTTGTTAATTTAGAGCCGGCTGGGCGCTCCTTGGCAATTTATTGCCAGAGACAGAGAGCAGGGACAGGGTGCTGAATTCCTGTGTAACTTGTGGCCATCAGTTTATTCAGCTGTTATCTTGTATTCCAATTATAAAAACATCTTTACATGTTCAATTATGATCAGCTCCTTTAATTGAACTCAAACAATTAATAAGAAAGCAATTATGTAATTGGATTAAATTCAAACTAGGTATATACATGTGTGAAATATAGCTGTGCAATCATATTTTTTTTTGCACCTTTTATACAATCAGTATCTTCTTGGCTCATTCTTGAGTCATCATAGCATGTGTTTTCTTGTACGCAGCTCAAGGTAGAGCATTCTGTACCCTGATACATTTTTGCAATGCTATTCACTCCATGCTTCATGAAAGCAATTTTTTTTCCCTAAATAATGAAAACTGAGGAAAATATTTTTCTTAAAATGATAAAATGTGTACCATCTAATGCATTAGATTCTAGTGATATGTGATTATTATGCCTAATAATTATGATGTTCTTTGTGTGCCATGAGTGAGTGCAGATTGACTGTGCCTGCTGCCCCTACAGTGGTGGAGC
Organism: Hyalella azteca; assembly: GCF_000764305.2. Classification (NCBI taxonomy): domain Eukaryota; kingdom Metazoa; phylum Arthropoda; class Malacostraca; order Amphipoda; family Hyalellidae; genus Hyalella; species Hyalella azteca. The sequence goes on along the minus strand of NW_025930466.1, from coordinate 37,820 downwards.
TATGTGGCTATGTGGAAGAGTCTCTAAATAAGTCTAAAACTCCAGTATCATCAGACAAGAAGAAAAACCTCTTCAGTTAAAAGCTTGATAGTGTGAAATTACTCCACACAAAATATGTCAGCTTTCCAACAAGCATTTAAAGATCCTATTGTCAAGAAACTTGGAAAAGTTGTTGCCATAGGAGGATTTCTAACTATTGGATTTGGGCTTTACGTAGAAAGTAAAATACGCTCTAGTTTCACCAAAGCACAATATTTTCAGCGTTCATTGGAAATTATACATTCAAATAAAAGTAAGTATAAATGACTTTAAAAATGCTATAAATAACCTCCCTTAAAGTAATGCCATCAATGATGTATGAATTGCCATTTTGCAGATGGACTTAATTTTTGTGCTTGTCAATAACGACTATATTATTGTGGTCAAAAATACAATTTGTAGTGTTTTTCTATCACATGAAAATTGCAAAGCTATTTAGATCTTACTAGAACCTTCTTGTTCATTTCATTTTCTATTGGAGGCTATGAACCTATGTACTGTGGTAACATGACTGTCATTGATGTTGGTAATTTAGTTGAACAAAGGAATATTTTTGCTTGTACAACTATTTTATTTACCTAGAAAAATCTTCCTTGAAGTTCATTTCTCTTCTAGTTTTCAAATGTTAGAACATAAACGATTGGACTGTATGGGAATAGCAGTGAAATTATATTTTATAACTCATATTTTGTCATATGGTATTATCTCAAATTCTTTGCCATCTAAAGAGGAAATTTAGGTGTGTCCATTTCCCCCAGGGTGGTATTTGAATGAGAAAATGTATACATATATATCTACAAAAAGGTGCAAAAAATTTACTAGATGAAGCTATCTGGAACTGGAAATCTGCATTATAACTGAGTAGTAGGTAGTGGTTTTTGTTTGTGCTAGTGGCATAAATAGTACTCAACATTTTTCAATGCAAATCTTTGGGGAAAATGAATTGTCATGTTAATACCAAACAAAATATATTCCAAGTTTGTGTATCATCAATAGAAAGTTTGTAGCCAATTCTGTTTTCATATACTACCTATATGCATACCTATGTATTTAAATGATATAGGTACTGCCTATGTCTATTTTATTGGATAATGGCAAGCCAGTGGCAAATAAGGTATCATTGATCTTAGGCTATTCTACTAGCATTAAAAATATTTAAATATCTATACCATATTTGCAAATTTTGAAGTTATAAAATAAAGCAACCGAACCAAAAACCTAAAGAAAACTTAGCTATTACAGTACTTAGCTGAAGAAACAATAAGAATGTTTTACAAATTATTTTCCTGTTCATTAATACATTTCCTGGAGAGAATAATATTTAAAACGCTTAGTTTAAGTATAGATACCTATATCCATATTTTTTTTCAAATTTCAGATCTGATAACCTATTTGGGGCCACCAATTGGAATTGGCAAAATAGACCTGGGTCACAAAGACACCTGGATTACTGCAACCAAAGCTAACCTCCAGGTTTGTTACTACTACATATAGGTATAATTACTGGCCTTGTAAGTCAAATGTTATTTTTGTTTATGATAATATTTTATAGAATTTGTTGTGCAAATGAATTTGGTATCTGAGGTGTAAGTAAATTTGATTTACAAATTAGTTTGTAATATGAATTTATTATATCACTTTTGATTTTAACAATTGTATCATTTCTAGGTGCCAGTTAAAGGCCAAAACCATTCTGGGAATTTTTATGTTTGGGCATCGCGTCGCTCAGCCACTTCTGAATGGACTGTTGATAGACTAGAGATGTCCATTGATGACCAGCCTGGCAAGAGAATTATTGTCCATCAGGCAGCAGCTAATGAAGGAGAATCTACTTCAACGTGTCAAGATTTGCAAGAGTCAAGTTCTTAACATTTATTTTTACATTCAGGTTAAATTATTTTTTCTCATTGAACTTTCATATGTATCTTAGTTCATCTAAAGGGAGCTTCATCAACCACAATGTCTGAAGAGCAGTGCAGCCAGAAACAAATTGGTGTTCCTCAGATTTTGGAAAAGAGTAACACATGTGAAGAAAAAGACAAGGAAATAATTTGCAGTGAAGATGTTCCTCAAAGCTTGAGTCATAGTGAAATGAAGGAAGTATTCAGAAAAGCGTTATCAAAGCTGTTTAACTCGGATCCTATATTGAATGATCTTCACCCAGATACTACTTTTCAAGAGGTGTGTACATCTATTTAACATTTTCAATGCCCACATCAATTTTCGTAGAAATGTTCATTTGTAATAGCATGAACTTCTAGCATTAGCTTTGAGTCTGGAGTTTTATTTTTGCACTTAAATCGGTGATTGACCTACAGGTGTCAGGAATGCTGGAAGTGGAGGCAGGCAGGAGCATGATGCTCGAGGTAGAACGCGACGATGGACGCATGTATCGTCTGCGCGTTCCTCGCGATGCCAAAGTGCATCAACTCAAAGCTGCCCTACGCACACACGTCACTCAAATGCTTGTAAGCAGGTGGTGCTTCAGGTCAATTTCACTAGATTGTCAAAACAATTTTTTCTATAACTAGTGTACCGCTCATACATGATAAACCCATTACCATTACTTAAATGTTTATCTTGTTCACAGCACCGAGAAGGTAGTCGTCGATGCGTGAGTTGGCGCAGCGTGTGGCGCAGACATTGGCTAGTGCACGCCGCGACGGGCACGAAGCTTGACGATCACAACGCTAGTCTTGCCGGTCTTGGTATCCGGCATAAAGACAAGATCGTCTTTGTCAAGAGGAACAATAGAAGCGTCTGAAAATTCAGCCTAGTGGTTATTATCTTCAAGTTAATCGCGTGAATTCAATTTAGTTGTAAATAGGCATCATTTAATTTGTATTCTGTAGCTGCAAAGAAACTTTATGAAGAATGTTTTTTAATGAACTGGGAAATCATTTTCAAGAATCATTAAAATAATATTGAAAAAAAGGTAATGGACGCTAAGTAAATCTTTAATATTTAGCGCAACTCTTGAATATATTGGTCGAGAAGTATCTCCAGATTGATTGAAGTGTGAAGTGTAAAATAGTTCGTCTTGTACAATTTTATTAAAAAACGTACATGGTTGTTTTGAAAGAGCCCTGAGTATCTTTGAACCGACAGAAATAAACATGTTTGTTTCTCGTGGCAGAGTCACGTTTCCTAGTCTCGATCTCGACAATATTAAATGTCAAGGTAAGTGACACGACCCAACTCGTCAACTGCAATAAATCAAAATCAGATACTAGACGAAAATCGTCTCAAATTTCGGCATTTCTTATTTACCTACAGCATGAAATATGCAGAATAATTAGTTTACATGGTAGTAGTTTCCAGTGGTTAGTGTTAAGACAAAGCACGGTGATTTCGGCATTTACTCCTGAAATTATTGGTTTGCGTGGCAGTTGATCTCATACTGATAACAGTATCACAGATTGTTCATTACTAATTAACACCTTGGCTACAAAATGCTCCGACAGTTAGTCAATTCAACGATTCAAATTAACGAGGTTAGGAAATAAATAACACCTCTACAGTACCGAATAGCCCGCATAATTCTTCTAATCAAAACTAAAGCATCTGGATTTTACCATACCTACACAGCATTAATAGGCTTACAAGTGATAAGCATGTATTTGCTTCATATTCGTCACAAAAGCAAGTCCAATTACGCTTAGTAAGATTTGATCCGACAAGGAGTCTTTAATCTTGAATTTCTGGAGATTCACTGAAGGTGATAAACTGCTTTGCACGACAAGGAAATATGACAATCAGTTATAATATGCTCGTACAGGTTCACTGACTAAAAATCACAAAACTAAATTTTAAGTTCTTAATAAAATCTTGACACGAACACACTATGTATGAACATCGATTATTCGGATGACCGCATTGATATTGCACAGAAATTCCAAGAAACCTGCCAGTAGGATTATGGTAAATTAACCGAAGGTTGCTGTAGTTTACTTTTTACGAGGCTGTACTTGATTATCGCGGGTCATAATAAATTCATGTTTTGCAGTTGTTCACACGCATTACCGTCAAACGTTGTTCACACTTAAAGACAATATTTAAGAAATACAAATAAATTACCTTAAGGGTAATAAGATGAACTTGGCAAAAACTAATCGCTAATGGAATGTAGCAATATTCAATAGATTTTGTCTTCATATCCAACGCGGTGATTAACGACGCAGGATGAAAACAGGAAGACGTGTAACGTCCCATTGAAATGGGGTACATGAATCTACGGCAGTGTTCTCAAATGAAATAAGCTACAAGACTATAGTGTCATGCACGTTGCATGCCGTCATCAAAGTACTTTACGTAACATATATGTTTTGCTGAAGCAATAGTCTTCTAGCTAGAAAGGCATGCTGGTTGACTGAATTAGGCTACCTTGGTTTCAAAAATCATCTGGAAGCGAGCAGGGTGAGAGCGCTAAGCATTCAACAGTCAAGTAACATCAATAAAATGTGTCGGCCGATCTAGAAATACTAACGAGAGAAAGAATTGACAAACAAAACAAGAAAAAGTTCTCATCAAGAGCCCTGAAACATGCAGCTATACAAGTTAAAATTCGTCAATAGTTTCATCAAATTGCAGTTAATTTAACAGAAAAACTAAGAATTTTGGTTATTTTTCTCCGGTCGATCAATGAGGCTATCATTTAACAAATAAAAATCTCTCGATGAGATTTAATCTAATGTAAAACGATCAACATATGTCAATTTTACGACAAAATACTTTCAAACTTTTAGACAAATGATTATTTATACCAATTATAAAATCTAATGCTACATTGCTTGTCATAACAGCCAAAACATCATTCCCAAAATTACAGGATGACTAGTAAGCTACTGGATAGAAACAACGAGAGATTTACGTTCTAATACAATGAAAGAAAAGACTTCACCGTATTCACAATGATCCCTTTATATTTGCTATCAATGATATTGGTAAAGAATAATATATAAAGGCATTCATGCAAGTCTGGTCTTGTGGCATAATTTATAGGTCTTATCGACAGGAAATATTTTGGTGATGCAATGGAAGCTTAAAACGCATTGTTTCGTTTCGGTAAAGCAATAGCGCGAAAGAATTACTCTCTAAAATATTCACGAGGGTTAATAAATTTAATCGCGAATTTCTAGTAAAAGCAATGTGAGAAAATTTATGACATGAAATCAGCTAGAATCAAGTTATTCCTTATCGCAACAAGATACTCTTTAGAAAGATAAAGGATCTACTCGCAAAAAAGCTTTCACAGTCAGGAAAGAGGAAATATGCTAAATAGAAAGTGAAAAGGATGCAAATGCAGGAGAAAAACGTGAGCGCTGCATTTCCTTGCTGAGCAAAGTGAAGAAAAAAAGCTGAAACGCGTATATTTCATCCTTCTGGTATATAAATTACAAATACTTTTGCAAAACTGCTTTCATGATTTGGCCAACTAGGAATTTGTCAATTGGAAAACTTCCCATCATTCAGATCATCAAAGTTCACTCAATTCAGATCTTAACAGATAGCAAAATAGGACAGAACTTGCGGGCAAAGTTCTAATGGCGACAATCAAAAGAAATATTTACTAAAACTAAGATATGAGCAAATATATAAATGCATAAAACACTGATATGTGGCTAACTAGTATTGAAGTTTCTCCGAAATTTGCCTGGCAAAGACGGAGAGAGATTAAACGTCAACGGATCTCTGGAAACATTCACGTTCATTCCAGGATAAAATTCAAGCGATAGTTAAATAATGACTATAATGTTGGAGACGATAATTGCTACACCATAAACATATCATAATATTGCTTTAGAAGCCGAGACTCGAATCAATCAAGGAAGAAATCATCACGGCAGTGAGAAATATTAACTGCACGAGCAACAAATGGACCCGCTTGAAACATTAGTCCATCGTAACCTGAATCGATGTTAGCTTCTGCTGAACTAGTTGTCTTATTTTCATCGCTTCTACATTACCAAATAACCAGTTCGGCGGTCGGGCATAACTTGTAAGATTTTATGCTAAGCAGGAGTTAATTATAATAAAAAATACTCGTATTACGACAGACAAATCGGGTAGCTTTCTCGTTTGTGGCAGACGAGCAGGGCAGTGGCAGACAGTTGAAAGCGCAATGCCCAAACTTGGGCAGAATCTCTGCAATAATTGGACTTTTCTATGCAAAATAATTTGAAAATTCATATCAACGTAGTCATTAGTGGATTACTACACGAACATCGAACTTGAGTGATCGTGTTCAATAGGGGGTACTAGTTTTCAGGCCATGTTAATGTTATGGCAGAAAACTATGGCATGGTTTGTCCACATTGTTGCCTTTGTTTTGACGGGTACACTGCCAGACTTGTTACCCAATTGAAAAACTAACCGTAACACTGTAGAGCGGAGAAAATTTGTAATTTAATTTTATACCAGCGAAAATCTTTCATTACCATAGAAAAAGAGGGGAAAGTTCATGACGTGAATAATTACAACGAGACCGACGACGACTTCCAAATGAATCGTGATGAATTTACAGGTGGCTCAGAAGACGAAACTTCCAAGCCCACTGACAATATAATTATAATAATAATTACAAATGTTTTTAACCGTGATAAAAGGAATTATTAAAGGTTAGAACAGTCTATGGTTGAGCAGCAAGTCGCTCCCTGATGTGGCCGCGTATTCTCGCGTATTTGTCGAGTATCTGGGAGCGGTAGTCTTCTTCCTCACGGGCAAGGATGCGCAGGAAATTGCTCAGCTCTGTTAGGCTGAACGCGTCCCACTGAAATAAGGAGAGTTATCAAGAAACCAATCATTTTCATAAATAGGTTTACCGGATTAGACTGAACGCGTCCCACAGAAATAAGAAGAGTTATCAAGAAACCAATCATTTTCATAAATAAGTTTACCGGATCAGACTGAACGCGTCCCACTGAAATAAGGAGAGCAATCAAGAAACCAATCATTTTCATAAATAAGTTTACCGGATCAGACTGAACGCGTCCCACAGAAATAAGGAGAGCAATCAAGAAACCAATCATTTTCATAAATAAGTTTACCGGATCAGACTGAACGCGTCCCACAGAAATAAGGAGAGTAATCGAGAAACCAATCATTTTCATAAATAAGTTTACCGGATCAAACAGAACGCGTCCTACACAAATAAGGTAGGTAAAATGGATAATTTTCATAAATAAGTTTACCGGATCAGACAGAACGCGTCCCACACAAATAAGGTAGGTTAAATGGATAATTTTCATAAATAAGTTTATCGGATCAGACTGAACGCATCGCACTGAAAGAAGGTAGGTAATTATATAATAAATCAACTAAAATTAAGAATCAGATTCGTTGTACAAATCTATTCACCGTATACAACTGAATTTTTCATTCAGTATTGTTTTAAAAAAAACTTTGGAAACAATGAATGAATTCAATCACAATACGAAAATAAAATTACAAAACTGTAACATTTGCTTTGCTAAAATATTATTAAAAATCTTTGTTCATTTAAAGAAAACATACGGGTTGTGGTCATTTATGCAAGAATTCGTTGTGGTACAAGGGAATTGCAATAGGTAATTAAAATAACGTGAATTAATCGCTAGGTTATACCACACAGCATCGGGTGCTAATACTTAGCAAATCGAGAAAATTTTGAATTAGCGTTATTGGAAAGATGAAGATCGGCAGAAGTTTCATAGTGGAGATTGGCGTCTGTTTATAATTGGTGATTGGCATTAGTTTAAAGGGAGTGGTTGGCATCAGCTGAAAGTTAGTTGGTGATCGGTCTCAGCCAACTCACACTCACACCGGCAAGGGGACCAGAAATTATGCGTCATAGAATAACTACTCAACGCTACAGATCAAACTCACGGTGTACCACACAAGATAACACAAATACAACAACAAGACAGCACAAAGCAATAACAATACTGCACAACATAACAAATACAAAAACAATATTACACATTTTAACACAAATACAAGAGCAATACTACACAATTTAGCACAAATGCAAGAGCAATACTACACAATTTAACACACAAATTCAAGAGCAATACCACACAATTTACCAGAATTAAAAGATCAATACGCCCCAACTGAATACAAACATAAGACCAGGCAGCAGCAATACCTGAATATCAGCGGTATCATTCTCCTGCAGAACGATCCTGTGCGCCGTGAGACCCTCAGCGGACCACTGCATGGCCAGCACCAGCGGGCACTCCGCGTCACTGATGCGTCGCAACGTCCCTGCGCAGAAAAAACTGTTTAGCTTCAATAATAACTCTTATTAATGTAATAATTAGAAATAATATGAAGGAAATTACAATATGTATTCACAGGGTTTGTCTAAAACGCGATAGTTATACAGAGTTATTCGTAGTTATTCTTCTAGAACGCGACCCTACAAGAACAGTGCAGCTTCAGTAATAACTCTGATTAATGTAATAATTAGAAACAATACGAAGGAAATTATAATATATCTGTTCAGCGGGTATGTCAAAATCTTGATAGTTATACAGAGTTATTCGTAGTTATTCTTCTAGAACGTGACCCTAAAAGAACAGTACAGCTTCAGTAATAACTATTATTAATGTAATAATTTGAAACATTACGAAGGAAATTATAATATGTGTTCAGGGGGTCTATCTAAAACTTGATAGCTATACAGAGGAATTGTAGTTATTCTTCTAGAACGTGACTTGTTAAAATAATATTGAATAGGTCATCCAAATCTGCTCTCAAATGTATAAACTCGGTTGAACTTATGATGAGAAAAATACGAAGAAAGATTAATTGGAAACATAATGGCAGGCACATAGTTTTTTTGGGAAGAAAAAAGTCACTCCTGGTCGTCAGGATTAACGTCCGTCATCGATTTCAACTTGTCCTGCAGATGTGGTGTATGTAAATAAGAATAAAAAATCATAATTATTATTCATAATTACCGTTGGTTGCATCGCTTTCGAAGGATCGCTCGTAAAGAGCAAACTTCTGCGGGTTGTCCACTACCTTGAATTTTCGAAGCAGCGCTACGATTACTTCGCGTGTGGTTGTCTTACTGCAAAAATAATAAAAAAAAAATCGATTACATTTTTGGGATTCAGGAGCGGATAAAATGCTATCAACTCTTAAAAAATAATCTTGAAGATGAAAGGAAGCGGTACCTAAGAATTTGCCTTTTTTGACAACGATCGTAGCACCAGAAACTGTTTGACAAATCGAATGGAACTGCTTCTACAAAATGGATTGAATCTTAACGAGAGCAGGATAAAGGTAAGTTCTTATTTCATCAGAGCACACGAATTGACCAAGAGAAGCAGAGACCAAGCTTCCAATCAAATGACGTTGAAAAAATGGTAATTACTAGTTGATTTCGTTGAAAATACGTCGATTACAAGTTGATTTCGTTTAAAGCAACGTTGATTAGGAATTGATTTCGTTTTGCAAAAGTTGATTACGAATTGATTTCGTTGAGAAAACGTTGTACTACGAGTTGATTTAGTTAAAAAAACGCTGATTACAAATTGATTTCGTTTAAGCAACGTTGATTACTAATTAATTTCGTTCAATCAAACGTTGATTTAGTTAAAAAACGTCGATTACGAATTGATTTCGTTTCAGCAACGTTTAATCAACGTCATTTCAACGTTTAGATGTCCAGTGGGAAAGCAGTACCTTGTGATGTGTATTGCTTTGACAGCATTGCGCGGCATGTAGAAGGATGTGAGCGTCTTGTCGAGCGTGCGGTCTTCCTTGAGGATGTCGTATATGGAGGGCGGCCGCGTGCCCGCCACGATGTTGATGGGGCGACTTAAATTGAGATGCACGCGCAGGCAACCGCGGTAGCTGCCGTCATCTTCCTGTGGTATCCCAAATGGTCAACTTAGCGAGTGTAGAATTCGAGTAGCAGTGAATTGACAAGCAAATGATTATTACAAAAACAAACTCTTAACGCGCAGGCAACCGCGGTAGCTGCCGTCATCTTCCTGTGGCATCGCGAATGATCAACTTAGCAAGTGTAGAATTCGAGTAGCAGTGAATTGACAAGCAAATGATTATTACAATAACAAACTCTTAACGCGCAGGCAACCGCGGTAGCTACCGTCATCTTCCTGTGGTATCGCGAATGGTCAAATTAGCGAGTGTAGATGGAATAATTACAAACATTGAATTGTTTATGTGAAGTAAAAAGTAAAAAATACGCTGCATCACATAAATAGTCAACTTAGCAAGTCTAGATGGAGTTATTACAAACATTAAATTGTTTATATGAAGAAAAAATATGCGCATCAGATAAAACTCGATAGGAAATTCAATCGTACTCGACAGAACAAGAAGTAAATAAAATATAATTGACAGTCTATTGCAATTGAAAGACGTACGAGGCGCATATTTGGTTCAACTCGCAATCAAATACATGAATATTAAAATCAAATCGAAAGAATTATGAGTGAAATACACTCTACGTAACCAGAAGGATACTATACGTAGCACGAGACGTTTGCTCCTCGTAACTCGATAAGTAAAGTTAGGTGACTTGTTTATATCGAATAAACGAATTATATTGAATAACGAATTATATCGAGCACCTTTTCCAGCGACGTGATGATATCCTTGTCAGAATATCGCAGTGTAACGGACAGAGTGCTCTTCAGCGTGCAAACTTCCTTTGTTTCCGTCATGATTTCTTCAAGAATATTTAAACGAATCCAAGTGAAAAATGTCGATCACTCATACGATGTCCAAGTTCACAAACGGAAAAATTTATTTTAGCAACGAACGTTTGTCTTGGTTCAATTATTTTCATAAAATTTTTTTGGAAGATGATATAGGAGAAAAAGAATTGACGTAGCCAAAATTATGAGAGAATATTGGTCACCAATCAAGCAAAAACTGCACATGAAATAAACAGTACCCTTGATTACACAGTTACTTATCTCTTATCACCTTCGCATGTCTACTCGCACAGATTTTTTAACAAGAAAGCAAGTCAAGATTCTAATTAATGCATGTGACTATCTCGTAAAATCAGGCATGAAAAAGTATAATTTGACGAGGCATGCTAAGAAATTCTTCATCAGGAATTGCGTAATTATTTCGCCACAAAAAAGGTATCTTATTTTATATGCAGAACATTGATGGTTAACGTACGACGGCCTCCAGAGCCCAAGTCACACTGCAGGAAAGCAGCGAGCGACAAATAAGAACCCACGAAAGGATGTAAACTACAAACGCGATAACACAATCGCTCTACTATCCTTCAAAAATAAGCGATGGCAACGCATGTGCAAAAGTAAACATTTCCTCTAATGCTAATGGCAATGATATATTCAATTAAAAATACTCTAAAACATTCATAACTGTTATTGTTTTAATAATGCTAATGGCAATGATATATTCAATTAAAAAGACTCTAAAACATTCATAACTGTTATTGTTTTAATAATGCTAATGGCAATGATATATTCAATTAAAAAGACTCTAAAACATTCATAACTATTATCGTTTTAAGGTTCTCAATAACGGAAAGTAAATAAACCATAAATAATTCATATTTAGGCCATCAAAAGAACCAAGGTCGAATTAAAGATATCTTCGTCGAAGGAATTAAGTGATGCCATAAACGCTCTTGTTTAGGACAGAAATTCTCAGATGGTAATTGAGACGAGAAGGAAGGAATTAAGTGATGCCATAAACGCTCTTGTTTACGACAGAAATTCTCAGATGGTAATTGAGACGAGAAGGAAGGAATTAAGTGATGCCATAAACGCTCTTGTTTACGACAGAGATTCTCGCGAGGGTAGTTGAGACGAGGAGGAGGAGAGGGTCTCAGGGACCACAGGTGAGGGTAACATTAAAGAAGACGCTTAGCGGCAAAACGCGCGGCAAGCCATCAATTTTTCATTGGAGGAATAATTCAATTCGTTCCTATCCTGCCGGCGACGCTTGAGATTGACAAAAAATTACATTATGTGCTGCTTATTTTGCCAGCACGAAATGCCATACTTAAATGCTATGAATGAAATAGGATAATATAGGATAGTAGTAGGATATATATAGAAGGATATCACAACTCGAGCTTCGCACGCTTCTTGCAATTTAGGATTGAAAACGATGCTTAAGACTTGATGTTTTTAATCAGTGTAATAAATAATTTTGTCATCAAGTAGTTATGAGTGAAGAAATGTCCGTGTTTTTTGAGAGCAAATTAAATGCAACGTTGGACGGGTTAAACAATAACACGAACTGTAACACGATAATTTTTACAGCAATTACATGTAGAAAAGTATAAATAATGTATATCAAATAAAACTTTTTATGTTTGAAATGGAATACATTACATCTTATCAAATTTATGATTGTTGAACGCGACATTTTGAGGCAAATTTCAAATGAAATAATATAGGATTTATGCCGCTTAGGTCATTACTCTACATGCAATTAAAACGAACTTAGGATAATTGAATACGACATTCTAAGGATAATATTAAGTGAAAAATAGCAAGAAGATGCAATGAATACCGACCTTGCTGAGCTGCAGGCCCTGGGCAGCAGCGCTGTCCAGTAACCAGCTCTCGAGGTGCGCCGGAGCTTCGCCCTCCACACACAGCCCTTGTATGGCATGCCGCAGTGACGCGCTCTGTGTGAAACACAGCAAACACACTTCATATTGACGAAATACAACACACAGCCCCACAGCTCCAACTTACAGCCCATGTATGGCAGGCCGCACTATCCCACTCTGTGTGGAACACAGATAACACAAGTATTGCAGCATAGCAATAATGTAGGCGAGAAACGCTATAAGAAAAATTCATTCAAATTTATTATGCCTCTAAGACATTCAATGAACGAACATTGAGAGCAAAAAGAATTGATTTCCGAAGCATTCATGGCTATGCCATCAAATCAATAGGAAGACGCATCAAAGCCATGAGACTATGAGTCCGAGTGTCATCAAAGCCATAAACCGATACATCAATGAAAGCCATGAGCCGTAATGTAATCACCGCCATAAATCGATACATCAATCAAAGCCATGAGCCGTAATGTAATCACCGCCATAAATCGATACATCAATCAAAGCCATGAGCTGGAATGTCATCAACGCCATAAACAGATACATCAATCAAAGCCATTAGCCAGAATGTCATCAACGCCATAAACAGATACATCAATCAAATCCATGATCGAGCCGGAATGTCATCAACGCCATAAACAGACACATCAATCAAAGCCTTGAGCCTGAATGTCATCAACGCCATAAACAGACACATCAATCAAAGCCATGAGCCGGAATGTCAGAATCAATTAAATCACACATCAATCAACGCCATGAACCGGAATGTCATCAATGCCATAAACAGACACATCAATCAAAGCCTTGAGCCGGAATGTCATCAGCGCATAAAACATCAATCAAAGCCTTGAACTGGAATATCATCAACGCCATAAACAGGTGTCTAAGCTACTAACAGGTACTCACATCAAAAGAAGTGCCGTTGACGAGATCTTTCTCTTGCTGCTCAGCCTCGTGTTTCTCTTTTTCCACCACAGGCGCCGTCATGCTGCCGTGCCCTGATGATCGTTCATCATTACACAGCATTAAATGCTGCTGTAATTCCAGCGTGCTGAGCCCATCATTGATGGTCATGCTGCCTCGTGTCAGCGGATGATCGTTGCGCAGCGTCGCGTAGTCAGACGAATCATCTTCGTCGGACTCGCAACCGTCCGGTTTAGCACGCATATCCGAGTTTAAGTCGTTTGATAGCTGCCTGATTTGGGTAGCCTGATTTACAACGGGTTCAATGTCGGGAATTTGGTCCGGTGGAGCTACCGTGTTTGTTTCTGCTGTTTGCGCTGACTCTAAAGTTTGATTGAGTGCTGATTTAGATGTTTGAATATTCGCCGAGGTTGTTTGAGCTGTGGAGGGGGTAACGGGGTAAGAAATGTCGGAGGTTTCGTCTGTAGCATCAGGTTCAGGAGTGTGACGAGCTCGGCAGTCGATGGCCACGAGAGGACGACACTGCTCGTGACATGTGTACCCGCAGTCTAGAGGCAGAATAAGATACAGATAAGAGATTGGAAACGCAAGTATGGCCCAGTTTCTTATGATAGAACGAGCATCTAACTATCAAATACAAGATTGGGCAGAAGACGTTTTTCCTCGGGGAGGAGATTATTCAAGAAAATCCATTTACTGAGCGACATGACATATGATAGAACGAGTATAAACCTCAACATCAAGACCAAGATAGTGCGGTAAAAAATAAATTAAAATAATCACCAGACTGAATAATGAATCAGTTATCATACAAGTTATAATAAGCAAGATAATTTGCCGTTGAACTAACGGTCATGACCTCGCATGTCATATGACATGTAATGATTTTATAAGCGGTGTGGGAGGGAGGCGCGTTCGGATATTAATCAAGTGTGCAAGTAATTGAGTGATGCTGCCGCCCCCCTCCGCCCCAAAGCAAAGCTTCAAGCTTACTACGCCTGAGTGAAATAAAGGGAAACCATCGCAGTGAATTGCCCGTGAAATGAGACCCGCGAATGCCAGGTCTCGTCGACGAGAGAAAAGCCGCTGGCATTGCAGAAAAAGCGAAGAATATTCCGCTTTACTGAGGAGCAATTGGCTGGAATCGCGGACGACATCGTTCGGGCGGATCTATGGACGCGCGAGCGGAAGAAGACGCGTGCCATTAAATGGTAACCAAGATATTGGTGGAAAATGGAGCGACTAATTGCAAGAAAAAAATCCCTGAAACTTCATGATTGTTTTAATATTTATCGTTCAATTGTTTATGGGATAGATAATAATAAATGCGCAGTCAAATACAAATTCATTTCAGATTCACATACAACAATGTGTTCCTTGAATTAATTTCGCTCTGAAATTACTTTGTTTTTCACATGAAATGCGTAATCGTTTTCATGTCTCTTTTCAAACGAGTGTAATCTATAAACACCTACAATTAAGTATTGAAAAGTGCTACGTACATTGTGTAATCTTCACAATTATATTCATTCTAATACAGCTGTTAGAGTGAATATAATTGGGTGGCCCAGTGGTTACAGTTCAGAGTACCAAGATTGGCGCAGAGAGGCGCGGGTTCGATCTCAGCTCTGTGCGCCAGTTTCTGGTCAGAATCGGAAAGGAGGCCGGGCGGTTAAGCACAGAAAATTTGTAGCAGTGAGTTGTGAGTTCGAGACCGCAACAAGCTGTGGATGTTCTGCGATGTTAAGAATCGGCGACAGGCCTACGGCCCAATAAACGCTGAAACAGTTTTATTATTATTATTATTTATATAATATCCAAACGTGGGATCATCGCATTTATAAGTGCAACATGTACAAAGTATGACTTGTTCATTCAGAGTTCGTAGGTGACATTAACCTTGTGACATAAATTCAATCCTATAAAAAACTGTAAGTATTTTTAACGGTACATATTATTCATTTTAAATCTCGGCGCTACACAAATCGGAAGAGCAGATCTCAGCAATGCTGTGACGCATGGCAGCTGAGCTAGGTCTAGCTAGGCATTGCTTCTGTGACGTCATAGGAAAATCTACGCAAATTCACCCTCACGTTAAAAACTAAGACAGAGAAATTGCATAAGCGAACAAATATTATTTTCTCTACGCAACGAAATAAATACTTGAAATTCATGCGTAGACTCAGTAAACTCAAGAAAAAAAACGGGAAGAAGTAACAGTGCCGAACAAAAAAAGGAAATGAAAAGATTTTTACCAAGTCCAGATGGTAATTATGTCGTCCGGGAAAGTCTAAATTATTCTAAATTATACATGGAACACAAGATTCGAATAACAATTAGAAACTTTTAGAATTTGAATTAGGAACCGAGCCTCAAATATTTCCTCTTACGAAAAATCCTAGCTGAGTCTAGACTCTAGAGCGCCTGAAAACCAGCCTGCCATCCGCAGCGAGGAAACTATACATAATCAGTCTCTGAACATGCGATAATTGAAAAAAATATAACTCAGTACTCACTGCAGTGAGTGACAGAGAGCGCATTTTCTCGTCGACGAAAACTTGAGGTCACGGACAGACAGACAGACAGACGGACATGGCGAGCACAATAGTGCATTTTTTCCATATATGAGAAAATGCGCTAAAAATATTCCATAACAACCATTTTATGATACACAACACAAACCGTAACTGCACAAAAAACTGAGAGGAAACGTTCAATAACTGAAAGTAACTGTGATGAAGGGGATAAATGAGGGAGACACGAGAAAAAGCAATGAAACAGAATCAATAGACGTCGCAAAAACGGGCGCAACTGCAATCAATGGATGCGAGCACGCGAGCGCAGATCGATTCTCTACTACGTGAACCGAAGGACTCTTGCCGACCACACGAACATTCCCATGTTTCCCATAAAATGAACATTATTCATTGTAAATATATTATATCACTTAATACTAAAAGAATTTTCTATAGCTAGTTGGCTTAAAAACTATTAGAGCAAAAAAAAAAACACTTGATTAAAGAAAACGTTATTCGTCCCAAAGAATCACTGACATCAATTTCATTTTTCGAAATCTTAATCCCACTCAACGGGAGAACATTCAACAACTAAAGCCCTGGAGTCATTACATTAACATTTAAAACACCAAACAAGAAAATTAAGAGCAAAAACTAGCAGCATAAAATTTTTCAGGGGCAAGTATCAGATACTTTTGAAGCAAGTAGAGTCTCAAGCGCCTTATGCCTGCAGTTTTGTCCTGCAAGACCGCAATCTCGGCGCTGCACGCCCTTGACTTGCCTTGCACGGCCTATTCCCCGGTTTTCACTGGTTAAGCCTTGGTCTTCACGGCCCATGACCTGCTGCACGGCCCTTACCCTGCTCTGAACGGCCCGTACCCTGCACTGCATGGTCCATATCCTGCAATGAATGGCCCTTACCCTGCTATGAACGGCCCATGCCCGGCTGTGTACATTATACGGTTGTAATCACGGCGATGCACGCCCTTGACCTACCATGCATGGGCCATTCTCTGCTCTGCACAGCCCATACCCTTGCTCTTCACGGCCCTGCCTAGTTTTGCACAGCCCATACCTTGCCGTTCACGGACCTGCCTAGTTCTGCACAGCCCATACCTTGCCCTTCACGGCCCTGCCTAGTTCTGCACAGCCCATACCTTGCCCTTCACGGCCCACGCCCAGCTCTGCACGGTCCTAATCTCGGCGCTGCTGATAGGGCCTCGAGCTGAAGAGCTCTGCAATGCAGCTGCAGCCCACGCGTTTACGTGCCGAGGTCATCCAACCCTCGAAGCTCACTTGGGACTAAAATTAATGAAAGCCTTTGGAGGGAGAGAAGAAATTTCTAACTCAAATATATGTAACTAAAATGCTTTTCTTTCCGGAGAATGAAAAAGATTTGAGCAGTGAGCAGAAGCTACTGCTTCTGCTTTAGTAGCTACTGCTACTAAAGTGAGCAGAAGCTACTTTATAAGGAGCAGCAAACTCAGCTGTGAAATTTGAAGTTAGCCAATTCATAACCCAACTTAAAGCCCGTAAAAAAACCTCGACACGCACAATTTTCAATTTTCGTAGCTGAAAAATAGTAGAAATATTCAAGACATGTGAGAGATATAAAGCGAATTCTACGGTAACATAATAGGGTCAAAGCCCCGGGTTGGTAAAAACCTAGAAGGTGAAGGGTCAGCGGCCACATATAGAAGCAGCCCCCAAGCTCGGTAGCAGAGACGTCGAGGCGCCGGCAGCGGCAGCCCCAGGACCTGAGGAAGGCCGGGGTCACCTCATCGATTGGGGACGCAGGATCTGACCTGCCCTGCGATCCCAGCAACTAAGTACCGCCAAATGAACTCGCAAACCCGGCCACGGTAATTGAATAAACTTCCACGTCGGACGAAATAGAACTTCGTCAATCAATTCTTCCGATTTAGAGAGAGAGAGAAAAAAGGTAATTTTTTACGAAAATAAATCCGGTAAAATGAAAAAATTATTAATTTTATTTTGGGAACATATTTGTAATGCATTCCCGATACGCAACAGCTGATTATCTTGAATCATTTCAAAAATTGTTAACAAATTAAACAACTCAAAACAACAGGACACTCAGTTACATATAATTATAAAAAAATATAACTCAGTACTCACTGCAGTTAGTGACAGAGCGCATTTTCTTGTCGACGAAAACGCGAAGTCACGGACGGACAGACAGACGGACGGACGTACAGACGGACGGACATGGCGAGCACAATAGTGCATTTTTTCCATAAATGAGAAAAGGGGCTAAAAATAAATAAAAAATTCAAATATCAGTCCCACATACAATATTATACAGCATTTCCTCACAAACAGCCAGCACGCATGCAAGCCATGCGGCCTAACCCCGGATCTCTCAGACACTGGTCGTAAGTTTCCACTTAGGCCGAATTTAGCGGCAAATTCCAAGCAGGGCGCAACCTTGCGTCCATCGCAGAGACGTGCCAAAAACCTGCGCTAAATAGCGGTAACGTCGGAGGCTAAGAACAAGTACGAAGTGCCATTTATTTACGTCTATTGACATAAATGTCAGCGGAGACGCAGTTATTTAGAGTAGGACATAACGTGTACCTATAAAAAATCAGTCCAAATATAACACTCGGCACGACCCAGGAATGGTACTGTTCCCTGCAGTGAAGAATGCAGAACGAAATTCTGATCTACGGATATTTTACCAAACATTTGAGTATCTCAATTCGTGCAAAATCCTCGGAAATTGTTACGAACATTCCGTAATGAACCCACGGAATTAGGGGTTGGCTTTCAACATATATACAAAATATAGAGATATATAGTGTGACACCACCATCTCACATTGGCACGATTAATAGAGAAAATGCTCATAACGAGAATGATATTAAAATATGAAGGGGGTTTTCAACCATTCAACGGTATAAGAAGTATTAGATGGTGAAAGAAATATAAATGTTCAAATTCAGATAAAAATTTGCAAACTCGAAATTCTTTTGCTTAATGAATGCAAATAAATTTACCATACACTATAACGTGAATATTTACCTGCACAAAGGAAATTCACTTTCTACTTGCAAGATATTGACATGCCCCACCACAATATGAACACAACACAAATGAATACAATATCGCCCCATAGACGCACCCCAAATAGCGGAATATTTGGGATTGCTTCGAGTTCCGGATCACCTCTAGAGCCTCGGGGCTCTGTGAGAATCTCTCGCAGAAGCTTACAACGCTCACCTCCCCTTCGTAAACTGTACGCGGCGTCTACAACTTTGTGCACAAACACGCAAAAAATAACAAGTAGTACGTAACCAACGCACGCAGTGCAAAAAACAACACGAAATACGTAACCACCGCACGCAGTGCAAAAAAAAACACGTAATACGTGACCATCGCACGCAGTGCAAAAAAAAAACAACAACACGAAATACGTAACCAACGCACGCAGTGCAAAAACAACATGTAATACGACGTAACCACCACACGCAGTGCAAAAAAAACACGTAATACGTAACCACCGCACGCAGTGCAAAAAAACACGTAATACGTAACCACCGCACGCAGTGCAAAAAAAAAACACGTAATACGTAACTACCGCACGCAGTGCAAAAAAAAAACACGTAATACGTAACCACCGCACGCAGTGCAAAAAACAACACGTAATACGTAACCACCGCACGCACTGCAAAAAAACACACGTAATACGTAACTACCGCACGCAGTGCAAAAAAAAACACGTAATACGTAACCACCGCACGCACTGCAAAAAAACACACGTAATACGTATCTACCGCACGCAGTGCAAAAAAACAACACGTAATACGTAACCACCGCACGCAGTGCAAAAAACAACACGTAATACGTAACCACCGCACGCAGTGCAAAAAACAACACGTAATACGTAACCACCGCACGCAGTGCAAAAAACAACACGCAACACGTGATACGTAAACACCGCACGCAGTGCAAAAAACAACACGCAACATGTAATACGTAACCAACACACGCAGTTACTAACAGCGCTTTTCACCTTCGTATACTATAAAGAAACCACAACGCCTTCATCTTCGTACGAAACACGCTGTCACAGATACGACGTACGAATTGCACGAAGAAAACTTATGTAATTTACATATCATAATAAGATAAAGCTTGAAATAAAATTTATTATGGGAAATGAGACTGCGTCAAAGAACCTTAGAAAAATCAAGAAACCTACGAGTACGAATAAAAATACAAATAATTGCAGCAGAGAAAGACGATAAAAATACGATTTCGAGATACGCAGAGTAGTGAGAACAGTGCAGAGTGAGAAGGACACAGTGGAGTGAGAGGGGAACAGAGCAGAGTGAGGACACAGTGCAGAGTGAGAGGGGGGAACAGAGCAGAGTGAGAGGGGAACAGTGCAGAGTGAGAGGGGAACAGTGCAGAGTGAGAGGGCAACAGAGGCTCATAAATAGAACGACCGAGGGTGGAGTCCAGGCTAAGAAGTAATCAAAGTTAGGAAAAGATTCCCGGAAGACGAAGAAGCTAAATGTGACCTCCGTGCGCAGGTTTCGTATGGACTTGGCATGATAAGATAAGACTGACAAGTAACTACTGACAGTGACTAGATTGAAGTCCAGTGATGTTATAGGGCGTCATTCAATACAAGAAATCAGGCTAATTAGAACACTATAAGCGTATTGGAACTGTCAATGAGGAACATCAAATGCTCATCGATGACTCGGTAACGCTCGACATGCACAATGGAAAAATGTAGGGTGGAATCGCTACAGAGATGTGATGATGCAGGCTGCGTAGGTTTATCACTAAAATTTTCTAACCTATATAAAACTAATGTTTTAACTTGAAATATAATACTAATTTAATTTCGTATAAGGTAAATTTAATATACATTATTATTTACTGAGGGTGGATTCCGAAAAATCTGGATTTCGAATTGATTTATGCTGAATAAGAAAATTTAGAAAATAAGATGCTATTATTTCACTTCAGTTATCTGGCGCTCAAAATCGAGCTCAGACAAGACACCGTGACACGGCGGGCTGATGTGGGCCGTACGATGTCTGTACAGACAAGACACCGTGACACGGCGGACTGATGTGGGCCGTACGATGTCTGTACTGACAAGACACCGTGACACGGTGGGCTGATGTGGGCCGTACGATGTCTGTACTGACAAGACACCGTGACACGGCGGGCTGATGCCGGCAGACTCTCGTCCAACATATTTTACGACGTCTCAGAGACCATAACATTGGGACGGCAATTAGGGTGATGAGACGATGCCGTGACACAGAGACTCTTCTTAGCACGTAGGATTTTGACGTCGTCAACGTTTACGATTCAGGCCGCGGCAAATAGCAGGGCTGAGGTCAAGGTTGGGCAGCGAGCATAGCAAAGGCATGGCAATAAACGACTGAGAAAGAACAGGAAGAGCATGTAAAACATGTTATTTCCTTGTAATAAATGCTCACGTAAAATTTGCTCTCTTAGATGCCTATTCAAAACGAGGCACCTGAAACTGCACTGCCAAAAGATTGAAAAATATAACTTAGTACTCACTGCAGTGAGTGACAGAGAGCGCATTTTCTCGTCGACGAAAACTTGAGGTCACGGACAGACAGACAGACAGACAGACAGACAGACATCTCAAATATACAGAAACTCATGCCCCTCGCTCAAATATACGACAAAAGGGCAAGAGGGCCCTCACTCAAAAGTCAACTTGAGGGCCTTATTTGCGGGCACCAGACCGCAACCGATATAGAACGTGGCTACAATTTCTTCAGAGGACAACAGGTAAAACCCAGGTAATTCGCAGGCCAGTGACCTATCACAGAGTTTACCTTTCATGATTGTCTTAACTTCAAACACTGGGAAAAATGAGCGAGATTTTCTACAGAAGACGAAGCATTTTTAGCGCTTGTATGGGTCATTCTGACAAAGTTTGGTCCGATAAAAGAGCACATATGCAGAAGAGTGTCAATACTTTGATAAAATGACCCAATTTTTTCTCTGTGAATAAACAACGTTCGAGTTGACCAAGCACTGACTGCGTTCACAATGCGAGCTGAAAACTCGGTGAAAAAAATAAGGGAAAAACAAATTTAATGGTTTTACATTTAAAATATCCGCTGATTTTCCGACCGTGTGAAAAGGAGGTTTTAACGTATACACGTTCCGTGTATACGTTTACGTGAGTCACGCATGGCTATCGCGCGCTGCACTTTATCTCCAGAAGCAAATATTATGGCTACCCACGGAGAGCATCAACAGAGCTCTGCACTACGTGGTTCAGCACCACAGTCTCAATCACTCCCCGCAGCACAATCATGATCGGAGTAGGCGCTAATCTATGTGTGTATGTAGCTTTAATATGTAGCTATTTCAGGACAATTTAGTAGACAATTCAATTTACCATTTAGCAAAGTGATTAAGGGGAATAAACTACCCTTAAAATTGCGCGGGCAGTAACAGTAAAGTACCTATAATTATGCTTTATTTTATTTTGAAAAACGCTATCTATTCCGTTAATTTATTTATTAGAAATAATTTGCATTATTATACTTATATTTATATTATAAATATAATAATGGATACTGACAATACTCATCATATTGCACTCAAATGTGAAATGAAAAACCATCGGCCACGTAGTTCATACTAGCATAAATACCTGAAGCATTCAAGCAAAGACAAATCAAACAGTGCGACCATCAATTCTAAATCACTCAGAGAAATGAGCGAGATTTTATCCAAATAGTGATGCACTTTTTGCCCTTTTGTGTGTCTGACCCAGTTTGGCTCGTAAAAACGGCGTAGCAGTGCTACGAGTAGAACGTGTATCACTATTTGGACAGCATAAACCATTCATTTTTCCAGCGTAATATTGCATAGCATATCTCACCTGTAGCTTCACACTCCCCCAGCCGTACTGACTCAAGTTGATCGCTTCTGCATCCTCTTGGCAAATGACGTGAAGGTTCGTCAACTTTTATAGTAGATGTCGAAACTTTTCTCGGCGTAAGGGAGTCGTCATCCGCGCATTGGTGATCGTTATGAGTGCAAACATCGGTAAAGATTTGATGAGATGAAGGTAAATAAGATTCATCGTTGATTTCAACACCGTGAGAAGCATGAATGCTGTTTTCTTCAGAGGATTTTCTTCTGCTAGAATATGCATTTTCGGGCGACATTTTTATGTGTTTGCAAGAATCGCAACTTGAATCATCACTCGATCTGAGTTTATCTTGAACTCCAGAACCCACAGCATTGCTAGTAACTCCCATGATTAGTGAAGCACTTTTTAAGAGTTCACTATCGGTCTCGGCACTAAAGGACTTGATTGTGTTCTTGGTCGGCACAGAATCCTCGTCCACGAGAGGAATCTCGCCCAGCGCCACCATTGAATTGGCTTTTCCTTGCCACGGAAGCCAGCCTCGCTTCGCCTTCCGGCCACCCGCCGCATGGATCCGGTCCCTGAGGGTGGCTGCTGACGACGTGAAGGAGCTCCAGGGACTCCAGGAGTTCCGTTTGACTTCAGGACTTGTGTGCATCGCATGAGAAGAATTTGCCGGGAAATCGGCAATTTTTTCAAGCAAAGTTGCGTTAAGTGTTTGTGTCGGGTCATTGGGGGTAATAGTTAAGGTGTTAGTTGGAATTGAACATCTCTCCTGAGTCGGATGATGATTAGCGATGTTATTGCTTTGAAGTTCCTCATGCCGAAAAATGCCGTCGATTGTTGATGCAAAAACTTTATTGAAAGACTCCGCAGGCCGAGACACATCTTTACCAATCATTTCCATACACGTTACGTTGCCACTACGCGCATTTTGTAGTGCATTCTTCTGCGACATTGTTTCTGCATCAATGACAATGGGCTCAGCATTACTTAGAGCGTCGCTGTGTAAAGTAGATTCTTCAAATGATAGCAAGCGGTTTCCAGATTTACAATCTTCATCGAGATTTGGGAAAACTGTTGACTCGAGACATACGTCACTGACAATAGAATCCACTTCATCGAGAGAAGCTGACGACATCCCAAAGATATCAACTAGACGTGGCTGGTTATCTATCAATGGAAGGCGAAGTTCC
This sequence comes from Hyalella azteca, assembly GCF_000764305.2. Taxonomy (NCBI): domain Eukaryota; kingdom Metazoa; phylum Arthropoda; class Malacostraca; order Amphipoda; family Hyalellidae; genus Hyalella; species Hyalella azteca. The sequence goes on along the minus strand of NW_025930466.1, from coordinate 13,658 downwards.
GTTATCACAAGCGGATACTCTTCAGCGAAATCTATGCTTTCCTCTGAAAATTCCCCAGTTTCCGATACACTTAACGAACGGTGATCGCCATTACGAAGGCTGTTTTCTGGAATCAAGTTGCAATCGTCAGGAGTGAAAGTTTGACTAAGGTTCTCAATTCGAGAACGCTTACAGGCTATATCTGCTGCATCAGGCACGCTAGAAACGCTTAAATCATTCCTCACATCACGGCTACGGAGTTGATGGCAAACAGACGGGTCATTTTCGATGCTCTGATCAGAGTCATAGTTGGCTTGGTCGCAGAAGTTGCACCGGCCATTTCTGTTTTTGTCGGTGCGAAGCATGTGGCCGCAACCATCTTGGCAAGAGCAACGATCGCTCCCACTACGCAAATGCGTTTTACTGCAAAGCTTGCTTGGCACGAGCATCGGTAACATGGTTGTAGCAGCATTTGTATCATCAGCAGCAGTCAATAAATCTCTGGTAGTGGTACCGAAGTATGAACGTTTCAAAGATATTGATGCATCTTCGAAACGAGGTACATAAGAACTAGAACAACAAGGCACGTACGAGAAAACATCGGGATGATGAAGCAACTCTCCATAAAACGTTTCGGTGCAATGGTAGCTGGGATCATCGTTAAACACAAATGGTATACGACTATAATCTACGTGTCTAGAATCGTAATACTGAACGCGACCATCGCAAATGCGTGCTTCTATGTGGGAATCCAACCAGGAATCGTCCTTTGAGAAGCCTGGAGAGTAAAATTCTAGACCAGGTTCAATAAAATCAAATCGTGATGCTCCGTGTTGCGCTTCAGTTTCGCCATTGACGTTACGCCGACTTCGTAGTTTAGTTTCCGATTCAGAAGATTTAGCGGGAAAGTCGATCTGCGGTGCAGGTGAAGCTGAACTGGAGTGACGTGTCAATGCGAGATCTGAACGGTCCTCTCTGTCGAGCTCAATGAACCTGGAGTATTGGTTGGGTCTTGACTGGAACCAAACATTTGCTTGAACCTCAACTGCATCAGAAAATGAGTTCCTAGCAAAATTATCGTTGTTATTATCGCTTCGCATGTTCCGTAACTGAATATGAACCTCCGATTTTTCGGAACCATGTATTTCATTTGTACCTACAGGTTCGCTGTCTTGAGTACCTGCCGAAGCCATGAGATAGGAAGACGTGAGCGATGGAACCTGTCTTTGAGCACTGCTGACACTTGAGCACTTCATGTATAATGATTTACTGTCCTCGTTATCAAGCTCGATTTCAGATTTGGCATTGCGCTCACAAACGTTGGTGGATACTAACGAACTTTCTGTCACAGGCGAATCACATTCATGGTGCGGCGAAGCGCCTGTTGTATCTTTGTTACGCAGTGCCACGGCACTCAATGTGAAAGTCGAAACGTGATTCGGGGAATCTTTCTGCAGCGGTGGTACAATACAAGAACTTAGGACGTTCGGTCGGCCATCAACAGGCGCAATATCTATCACAGTTTGGATGGCATCGTCATGAGGCACATAAATAGCACTGGGGCGTGGTCGAGTCTTAGTCGAGTCTCTGTAGACGGTCATACGTCTTGCATGCTCAGGAGCATGTATCGAACGATCCTCTTCTACGCACACTCTTGGGTCGTCGCCAAGACCCACATTAGAATCCATTAGCGGACGTGATCTTCTGTTTAATTTCTTAGGCTTCTCGTTATGACTCTCCAACCGCGGTGGAGAAGTCGTTTCGATTGCACTTGCTGCTTCTCTAACACTTGATCGGTTCTTCGATTTACAATCATTACGGACTTTACTGTTTTGGCGATGTCTGTGTTTAGAGGGCGGACTGTTACGCGAAGCTTCTAATACATGCGTATGTCTGTTGTCACGTAAAAAAGGGGCAGCTGGTGATGTTACGGGCGTATTCTGAGGAGACACCTGCAGCGAAAGATGCGTAGATCGAGATCGTCGTCGGCCGGCGGAGCGCGCACGCTGTCCGCGCATCACAGAGCGACCGCGATCGTCCGGACAACGGATTTCGCTCGTGGTCGATTTTTCTGATTCGTTCTGAGCATGTAGACTTGTGCTGCGAGATCCATTCCTGTTACGGCGATGAAGGGTGTTGTGTTGCGAACTACTGAGTTTGGGGGAAGGAGGTTTGCTGCCGAACGAGCGGTTGGGCAGAGTGGCGCAGTGTCGTGCTCGGTCATCATAGTTATGGTCATTGGTGAACTGGGATACGCTGCGCGACTTAGTAGGTCCGGACCATCGCCCTACGGTGCTCTCGGCGAGACCCATCCCACCAAACTCACCTAAACCAAACTTTTGGTGGCAGAGCCATGGGATAATCTCACGACAGCTAAACACTCCGGTACTGTAATCGCCATGACGAATTAATTCTCAATGATTGTAGGTAGGTAGTACATAAGAACTATTGCGACACAGGCCTGCAATATTGCTGTACAAGGTACTTGAACCAATGCAGAGTTGACTCACAAAATCTCACATCTAACCTAGAGGCTCCAAATGCTAACTTGTGAAAACTAGCAATTTACAGAAGTTAGATAGAAAACTAGATAGTCCGCATCTTGGCATTTCCCCATTTTTAGCACGGGTTTGCGGCTGTTAGACTAAACAAGGCATTTTTCTTTCAGAAATATTCTAGTGAAAATGAAAATTTTCACTAAAACAGATTTCGGAGCGTAACCGCACGACACACAGATTGCCAGACACTGCACTGCCATTGCTGTAATTTAGATTTTTATATTTTGGACAGTAATTATTTTAATTAAAATAATGACTGATGATTTAGTCATTAGCTTATAAAAAATATGAAATCTAAATATGAATAGTAAAAGTGTCTGAATTACAAGTATTTCCTTTATACATAGCAATCAAAATAAGAAGAAATATGATAACTTGTTCATTTCTTACATGCAGTCCAAAAACTTGATTTGATTATTTGGACAAATTTACGTTCCTACCATAGTTCTGCGGAGAAAAACCAAGAAAAACCGTATAAAAACACAAAATATCACACAACGTGGAAATTCTCCTCAATCTCACTCTCAACCATGAAAATTCACAGTTGGACGAAATGAAGACAAACAAAAACAACATATAACATCAGTCGCTAGGGATGTCGAAGCCACATGAGAAGTCTGAAGAAAGTTTATGTCGCGGCGAAGCATGTACTGTACAGAGGTTTTGATAAGCAAGATTGAATTTTAAGAGAACCGAACGATAGATCTGATGGAAAAGTGAAAGCAGCGTTTGTTCGACTAAATTGAACAAGACAAGTGAACAACAATATAAAAGCGGTAGTGAATAATATCAGTTTAGAAGTAAAAACCAACGCACATCGTCAAGTCTTTAATACCATACATATCATTGAATAAATTAACTCTGAATGAATTTAATAAAGTTATTTCGGATTAGATATGATCCTAATTTCAACTACAATACAAACAAGCATTATTAATAGGCATGAAATGCCAAAGTCGATCCAGGTAAATTAAGAAAGTTATAAGTTATGAACCATTAAATACTAATAAAATGATCACATTTCAAAAGACTAGGCAATAGTTTTTTATATTTTTCGCTACAATTCGGATAAATGAGTTATTTCTAAAATAACCAAGGCAGCAAAAATCACAGGATGAACAACTTATGGAAATTAGTTCACCGGTCTATTATCTCCCATTCAAACTTGAATGCAATAAAAATGTTTGCAGCTAAAGCCTTCAACTTTTAAACTTTTAAAGCTAAACTTTAACTTTAACAATAAAAATTATTGTAAGAGGCTTACAGAGGTCCCAAAAGAGGGGGNTTAATTATTACTCGCGTTCTCAGGGGTCATCGAGAACATTCGTCACACGCAGGGATAAAAAGCCGCTGGCACTCGACGGGTTGCGATGCTCCCAAAACATTCAGCAAATTCAAGGATTCAGAAAAATGCTTCTGAACGGGTAAAAATTCGAAGCCGCACAACAAACTTCGATTCCGATTTTGCAAAGTGACATGTTAAACGCACAAGTTTCAGTCGTAGGTATTCAGAAAATAAGAACCTTAATATCAAATTTTAACGAAATTTCGAAAAATTCACTTTTATACATGTTTATAAATCATGTTGAACACAATTTTCTCCTTTCCAACACCGTAGTATTTACGTATTTGCTTGCAATATGTATGAATAAAAAAATCACGATCAGCACGTGAAATAATTCAAACTCGAGCCTAATTAAATAGCCGAGAAGGTTAAACACGATCACACGGCAGCACCGGCTGCAGCTGCTGTCGGACAGCGCGCGACGACATCCACGCACCACGGCGGCACGCGCCTGACTAGCACTAGCACGGCGATAACTAATGTTATATACGAAGCAATACTTGAAACATCATATTATATGGGAACTAATTCAAGATAAAGATAACACCCTACAAGACTACTGACGTGGAATAAACGTTGAATTAAACGTGATAGATTGAATCAAAGTTACTTTGACGATACAACTAATTTCATATACGAAGCAATACTTGAAACATATTATATGGGAACTAATTCAAGATAAAGATAACACCCTACAAGACTACTGAAGTCTAATAAACGTTGAATTAAACGTGCTAGGTTGAATCAAAGTTACTTTAACGTTCTTTTCCAGAAGAGAATGGTGTAATTCAACTGAGATCGATCAGAAATTGAAAGGTGTAAAACTGGCCACACGAGCAAACTTGTAGAACTTCTCGCATGATAAAAAATCAGATGACTAAAGAAGGCAACAGCAACATTGTATTTCTAGTGAACTTTAAATAATACAATGACACTTGATTATCTCCCAGGTCATCTCGCAAAAAAAAAAAAAATCAATTGCGAACAAATAGGCATTCAGCAAGCAATTGTACTTACCGTTACTGTGACCGATTTTCAGAAATACTTATAAAATATTCCTGTAATGAAATGGTAAAATTATTGAACTAACAGCGCTTGCAGCAGCCACTCACAGCAGAAATATTGGTCTGTAATGAACTAGCGGCACGCGGAGCTGGAATATCATATTATTATTATTAAACTAATTATAATATTATGATAATAATATTATAATTAAATAATATAATATGATGGATAATTAATTATAATTATAATTAATAATTATTAATAATAATTAATTGATAATTTAATTTAATTTAATAATTTCTTTTAATTAATAATTATTATGTTAATTAATCAATAAATAATTCTGGTGTAGATAATTAATTAATGATTAAGGAACTGACTGCGGCAGGTGACGGGGGCGGTGAAGACGAGGTGGGCGCAAGCGTCGCACCTGGTACATGATGGGTTCTGGTGTACATCATGGGTTCTGGGGTACATGATGGGTTCTGGGGTACATGATGGGTTCTGGTGTACATGATAGGTTCCGATGCATTACACACACGTCAAGTGTTTACATCAACAACAATTAATATCTGTATTACAGATATAAATTGTCATTAATTGTATACCAGACATCAATTGCTAATTAAGGTACAGACCGCTTCACACCTCCTGGCCTCACGAGGCCTGCACAGCTTACTTGCTGCACTCCGAGCTTGATTCCTCATTCACAAAGCGCTAAAACAATATATATGAAACGTATTTATATTATAGATAAAATATTCTAAAAAGATGATTCCCTGCACGCAATCACTACGTTGTTGTAGCCTGCTGTCAGGAAATGTTTGTTTCAAAAAGATCAAGATGAAGATGCTGGCGAATTAACAATTAAATATTTTACCGTTTAAAGTTTACCGTTTCAAGAAGATCAAGTTCAACTTCTTACATTTCGTGCGCGAAAAATAATTTTTTGTCTGCAAGCACACGCAAAAAGTAATTATAACACGAATTGTTATGACAATGAAATAATTATGAATTATGTCATATATTTTTTGGGAGCAAATAACTCGATAAGAACAAGATGGCTTTGTGTAATAAAAAATGGATAATTTGTGCACGTGATTAATGTGTGTGCGATATGTTATGATCGGAGATATGTACTGACAACGAATCATAGAAGAAAAATAATCATTCATCATAGTATTGTTAATACAATTGTCTGGATGACTATGTTCAAAGACGCATAATTGGTCGATATATGTCAATAGCGAGCACTGTTCCTAAGTTCTTCATTCAGACGTTCATTTGAAGAATTGAAAAGATGAATTTACCCCACAAACGATGGAATTGATTATTCTGTAATGAGGGAAATGCACCTCTGTATTGGGAAATTGGAGACCTTGTGGGGAATTGCCGCCTCTTTAATGGGGATGAAAAGGGACGAGAGATTCGATGTCCGCTCATGAGAATGAAGCATGAATTACACGCTAAGAAGTTTAAGAGAAAACAAAGATCGAGAAGTTTAAGAGAACACAAAAATCAAGACAATGAGCAAGCAAATCAACGGTGATACTAAAAATATTCTACTAATATATTTTTTATTATAATATTAATTTTAAGTACGGTTACGCGTTTTCAGGTCGAGGCCCAAAAGCTACATCAATAGCAGCTCAACGAGCGTACACACGCGAAATTAGGTTAAGTTAAGATACGAATGGAAATTTTATATAGAAAGACGTGCACATTTCAAAAACTGATAAAAAATTTATCGTAGAATAGTAGTAAGAAATATTTTAAACATTCTTTAATAGAAATACAAAAAATGTAATGAACGCATGTTTATTTAACATGAATAAAAAATACACACACATAATGAGCATGCATACATACCTCTACATACTTTCTTCAACTAAATAACGTTTATATAAATTCATTAAAAATTAAATGGTCGACATAATTTGGCATCAAAATCACGGCGGTAAAATACAGCAAGTCTTGTTAAAAATTTAAGACAACAATCATTTAATTAAAATTGTTTTCACATTGCATTTCGACGAACGACGATTCCTGAACAGTATGATTTTTTGATAATGCGGTTATAAAATTTCACTGAAATATTCTAATTACCATGCACCATCAATATTTACGCAGAAATACAATACTATTAAATTTAAAAACGTTGATATTGAAAATAATTGCCTTGAAACACTCCTTCCGCGTCAGTATAGTACCATGATTGAGGGTGTAGTTCGAAGCTTCTCCAAGTTTGTGATCCTAAAACAAACTGATTCTCGATGTTCAGTAGAAAATAAGCCTTTCATGAATTCATCATTCCTTGCTGCAAAAGTGTTCAACAAAGACAAAGAATAAGAAAAATAAAATTAACACTGGATATAGGTATACCTACTGATTAATGTTCGGATGGGGTTTGCTCTCAAATATAATGAAAATATAAATGGATTCGGAAGAAGATAATACCCTGTCCCTGTTCAAACGTTTTTGTGTAGGTAACTTTTATAAAATGTTCTGTTTGAAAGATTCAGCTTCAAAATAGACAAAATAGAGCAGCCTGGTCAATTTTTTAAAGCAGGTTTAATGCGAACTTCAACGGCCGTGAGACATGCAGCACTAGCAAGAAAATTTTCTCACACTTTGATTTCTAAGTGATAATAAAGATCCAATTAAATAAACGACAACATCAAGCAAACAAACGCAGATCGAAATTAAAGATCATTTTATGTAGCAGAAAAGCCGCTACCAAAGATGAACGAAGACATGCAACAGCACCAAGACATCACAGCATAACAATGCTGTACTACTGAAGTGCACAAAGAGTTCGGACTAAACAAATTTGAGGTCCAACAAATATCTCGCAATGTGAGATGTTGTAAAAGAAAAACATTCATCGTAATTGGGCGGACACAGTTGGTTAAAAATAATAGCTGATTTGAAATAAAATGGTCGTGTTCAACAATGTCAACCTAGTTTTTCTTAGGTGTGGATTGGACTCGAACCATTTATCTTCACAAAAATTAATCAACGTCAGCGCTATTCATATCACAATTCCCGGTAACTTTAGTTACATTCAGTAACAAAAGGTTGCAGAAACACAGAAAGAGCACAAAGGAAGCCATGCCGATATCTAACCTCCTCCCAGCCAAATGAACTCTGCTGCGTGGGCGACGTTGAGAACGAACGCCGCAATGGCCACATGATCACGGCGCCCCCCATGGCAGAAGAGACGTCGTCTTCAGGAGCACCACTCACGACGCAGCATTTCCTGTGAAGAAGTCTCATGCCATCGTCGACTGTTCCGTCTTCAGAACGCTGCAAAAATCTTGCACTCGTTTTAGACTCGTCATTTGCGCCGTGCCGAGCGAGGTTCTTGCATGCCATGTCGTGTTTGTGACCGCGGTGATGCAAGAAGAAGGGTTGGCCGCGAGATGGACATGTTAGTGATGACAACGAGCTGCTGCGATTACCGCTACTGACAGTGCCGTCATGCGAGACCACGCTTCGGTATGAAGGACGAAACGAAGCAACACTGTGGCGGTCATTTGGTCGTTTAGTTTTCCTTACTTCGCTCTTGCTGGACCCGAGAGCATGAGGCTTTCGGGGTTTTTCCATCGTCAGCTTCCTGGGGACAAGTTTCATCGGACTTGCGACTGGAGTAAGGTTGAGGTCACAGCTGCGCTCCTGCGACTCATCATCATGACCGTAAAGAGTGTCATCACTGTCATCACTGCCATCACGTCCTTCAGTGAGCGTGTCAGCAGGATATGTGTCCGTGTGGCCATCAGTCAAAGAATGTGATGACACTAACAAGTCTAGTCCAGACGAGCAGCCCTCAGCTCCAGAGCAGCTAAATGTACCATCCCGAGCAGTGTGATAAGATATATCAGAAAGACCAATGGAGTCTGACTCGTCTTCCATGAGTTGGTATTCGGTGGGGTTGCAGTTCGTGCATGAATCACTGAATTCGTCATCAGAGGAAACAATTAGAGATTTTACACGAGAATTTTCCACCAGCAGTTGAGACGCACCGGCACTGCCATCTGCTGGGCAGCTCACCACTTCTCCAAGGTCATCCTCAATGGACTCGCAAGATCGTTCCTGGAGGTTGGGTAGCTGTTGACGACCCCCTTTCAGCTCTTCAAGCTCGAATTTTTTACCGGCCATGAGAGTTTGGAGTTGATCATAGGGAACGTTGTTGCAAATGTGGCAGTTAGACTCTTTCTGACAAGATTGCCCGACTCCGTGTTTCAGGGAGTGCATGAGCACAGAAGTCAGAAGGTATGAGCTGGCAGCTGAACCCTCGTGGTAAGAATGACGTGCTGGTCGCCCTTGGTGTCTGGGACAAGACTGAGGTCTTCTTCGTCGCAGCTTCACTACACTAGCACTAGTGGCTAGACTATCACTAGTAGCAGCATTAGCGTCACTACCACCAGCACTAATCACACACTGTAAAGAGCACAGGTTATATACCAATACAAAATGCACTAAATTTAGTACGGTTAAGAACAATGAACGAAAACAAAACCAGCCCAAACAACTATGAAACTAAACGGTTTGCCAGCAGTAAATTTTTGATGAGTGGAATAAATGGAAGTGAGTGAGTAAACGATGAAGTTGCAGTAGGATGAAAAAGGTCAACTGCAATTGGAAAGAATTGGAAAAAAAAGCAAAAGGGAAAAACTTCTCTGATAATATGTTTTGTGTACAGAATCAAGTAATAAAATAATTGAAATTAATAATATGTCTTACACAAAAATGTTAATTGAATAAAGATACCAGACACACTTCACAGTTCCTACCAGGGCAATGATTGTAGATTCAAATAATATTGATAAAGAAGTTATTAGCCATGAATTAAATGGAGGAAAATGCACAGTATGATTTCACATACATCTGACCTCAACAGCCACTATACCTACCAACATGATAAGTAATTCTCATCTGACATGATATTTCACATTGAACAAACAACACAGAAGGCAAGCAGAATCAGTAAACTCGGTCCCATATTCCTTCTTAAAAAAACACAAGACAATTACAAGGTGCTTATAAATTCTAAGTTATAGCTCACCTGTGCCCCAATAGGTAGCAGTTCTATATGCTCCCCCCGACTGAGGGAAAGTCCATTGTTTCTGTTGGCCACTAGGGGAGATGAGGGGGAGGAGTAGCACCCTAGTCCTCCCGCAGCACCCAAACCCCCACCCACTCCTCCAAAGCTGCCCCACCCATACGATGGAGATGACCTACTGTAGTGAAAAGTAAAATAAATAAGCAAATAAAAAAATAATAATATGTACCTGCAATATAGGCCGAAATATTGAAAAAAATTCACTACTAGCCCTTTTTTTATCAACTTCATCCATTTAATAATAAATACGTAAGTTTTAATTTTCACTTATGTACAGAACCCAAAGGCTGGTGAGGTTCCATTTAGTGTTCTAAGCTAACCTGGAATTGGAGGCTGTGCTAGTTTTCCGTAGAGCACCTAGCAGCCCCCAGCCTTGCAAGATGTCCCCAACAATGCCTCCAAGTTGTCCAAGCCAACTTGCACCAGCTGCCCCTGCAGTGGGGCTTTCTCTTCCTCCCCAGCCACTGGCCTGAGCAAATCAATTAAAATTAATTTCAAAACCACAATATATAGAAGTTGACTTTCTAGACATGCTTTTTAGCGCATTTTCTCATTTATGGAAAAAATGCACTATTGTTGTCTGTCTGGCTGTCCGTGACCTCAAGTTTTCGTCAACAAGAAAATGCGCTCTCTGTCACTCTGCAGTGAGTACTGAGTTATATTTTTTATTAATTACTATAGTACATTACAATAAGATAAGATAGCAATAGATATAAAATAAACTAACTGAAATACAAACATGACCAGCGACATGAAATTGAATATAGCTGATAAAAGTAGCAAATGTAATTTTATATTTAAAGTGAGGCAACATAAAATCCATAGAAATTATTTTTAATCAAAAAATATTTTTTAATTATTAATTCTGTCAAATGATTCATGTATTGTTTTCAACTTTACGCAAGTGTGCAAAATTTCATATTGATTGGAAAAATAGAAGTGTGTTAAGTATTGCTTTTAAGATTTGTAGCAGTCAAATAAACAAACAAATAACACGAAGTAAAGTTCAAGAGAAATCTTGTAAAAAGTCTGCTTTGACACCATGTTTTCAATCTAACTAAGAATATCTGGCAAAAATTTCAATAAATTCTATACAAAAAATCCTTTATTGTTTAATGGGCAGGGCAGCTTTCAAAAATTGAAAACTTAAATGTATAATTTTTTCTCATTTTTTTAAAAATAAAAGAAGCAAAATCTTTTAAAATACTTGTAATTGACAAAAATCAAAGCCTTTACTGGTGCACAGACATTTGTCTCATTTATGGGAGGCTTCTGCCTGGTTTCTAATTACACCAAAATTCTGACATTGCTTTTGAAGATGAATATTTCAGATTCATTAAAATTATATGATTTTTAACTTGCAATATTTTAGTAAAAGGTAGGATTTTTTTCAAATTTTGACTTCACCTAATTTCCTCTGAAATATGACTTGCCTGATTATTTGCAGCAGAACGTCGTCGGACTCCAATTGGTGTAGAAGGCAAGGACATGATACCTCAGACCCAAAATTTAGTATTGAGTATTGACAAATAGCCCAACAGCCTTTTTTGGCAGCAGGATATTTGCTATTATAAATACATGATCTGAAAAAACATAATAAAATAACTGAGGTAATTGAAACACTGCTACAGACTACTGTCTAGTGTCTACAGAGTGCTACTCCTACTAGTGTTAGACTCATAGACTGTTAGAGAAAAATCAGATTTACTCACTGACATAACTAATTGCTTAGAATGCCATAGAAGTAGTAAGATGAAGTTATTCATGAACCAATTCCATAAATAAGAAACAAGGACTATCTGGCCAACCAGGCAAGAGATAGTAATGAATATGCAGCAACTGAGCAACACATAAATTTCAACTCTCCACCAACCAGAAGGGGGCACAGCCGTAGGCACAAATTTTTACACTTAAATAAGAGTAAAATTTCACCAAGCATTAACTTTAAACTTTACCATGCATTAACTTTACTAAGTCTCAGAACTAGAAGCCGCAGACAATGCTTAAACTCCGTAATTCAGACAAACGACATACTGCCAGAAGATAATAGCGCCGTAGGTCTTCGGCCAATGCTTAAGCATGCTCGCTCATAAGCAGGCAGTTCCCCATCCGGCTGTACCTACTCCGGCCTAACCTCTTCTGGCCTAACCTATTCCCGCTGTCCTGGCTCACAATTGACCACCTTTCTAACTTCTTGCAGACAATGAGGTAGGTATGTGCACAAACTATGCTCATATATAAACAATGCTGGCAAAATGGCAGACAGCCACTTTCTGCATTGGCGCACGCAAAGTATTTAATTTTGAAAGTCCTGCCCAAACGTTAGCTTAATTTAATTGACTTATTTTGGAAACAAATTAAAAAAACTTGAACTTAGACAACATCAGCTTGTTTTTTGAGAATGTCAATCAACTACTTGCTTAGCTGGGATGTGTCATGTGTATGGGGAAACATTAGTACAGAAAATAAACCTTGATATTGTACTTTGAAATTAATGAGAGATAATTTACAATCAAGATTACAGTTTTTAGAGCATGCTCTCAAAATTTCAGAGCTCTGCAGCTATTCTGAAAGTGATTTCTACTGTTCCAGAAAGGAAATGCATGGTAGGGTAAACGCGGTATATTCCGACACATTAAGGACGCATCGAGAAATGAAAAACTATAAAAAAAACGTATGCGTTACGTAAGTTCTGTTGCCTTCACATGACTCTCAAAACACTTCACTACGCGTCAGCAACGATGAAACGTCACAAAATGTTGCCATATTTTACCTACGATGTCGGAATATACCGCGTTTACCCTGGTACACTAGTACTGCAGTTCACATTCAGACTTCAGTTAATTTCTATCATTGTTTCACCATCATTTTTAATTTTAGTGCATTTTCTCATTCGTGAAAATAATGTACCTACTATTCTCGTATTCTGCTTGCCATGTCATTTGTCTGTCCATCTGTGACTTCGTTTTTGTTGACCAGAAGATGCACTCTCTGTCACTCACTCTCACTGCAGTGAGTACCTCAGGCAGTCAGGCTCAGGGCTCAGTACTGAGTTATATTTTCTATCATTTTTCCATCATTTACCCATAATTTTCCCAACATTTTTCCTATCACATCACTTACCTAGCATTTTCCCATTATTTTCTCATCATTTTCTCATTATTTTCATATCAGAATTTTCTTATCCCTAATTTCCTATCATATCATTCATTCATTATCATCATTTATTTATAATTTTTGTACTTGCAGCTTGTATAGGTTAGGCCTGAAGAGGTTAGGCTACTAAGGCTAGGTTGGAGGAGGTTTGGCCAGAGGCAGTATAAGTATGACTGTATGAGTATCACTATCACTCATCAGAGTATGGCCTGTAATCTGTATGGCCATGTTTACCTTTGGTAAACTTATTTTTTGGCTGTGGACATTCGGCACTATGGCTTTGAGCACTTGACTTCATAGGCCGTTATGCACTCTAGCATTCTTACCTATGGAAAGGAATGTGAACCAAGTGTGAAGTTTGACAAAGCTGGTCTCCGGCATGCGCACCAACCAGAGTATTTTTTTATAATTTGATTTGAAGGCTTCGGGTATGCAGGTAGCACACCTCCCAGCCTGAGCACAACTGGGGGTTTTGGACACTTCACTTGACTTC